>NW_024070196.1:13380788-13536618 GCF_014754425.2 Oryx dammah
GCATGCATTGGAGAAGGAAATGGCAACCCACTCCAGTGTTCTTGCCTGGAGAATCCCAGGGACGGCGGAGCCTGGTGGGCTGCCGTCTATGGGGTCGCACAGAGTCGGACACGACTGAAGCGACTTAGCAGCCGCAGCAACAGCAGCAGTATATATATATATATATATATGTATATACTCTTTTCCATTATGGCTTATCGCAGGACATTGAATATAATTCCCTGTGCCACACAGTAGGACCTTGTCGTTTATCTACCCTATATCTAATAGTTTGCATCGGCCAACCCAAAACTCCCACTCCAATTCTCCCTTGTCCCCCTCGCCTTTGGCAACCACAGTCTGTCTTCTTACATCTGTGTAGAGGCTGCCTTCCTGACCAATCACTGATTCCCCAAGGTAGCTTTGGCTATTCTGCCATGGTAGTGTCATTTGCAAACCTCTATTATAACACTCATCAGGCTGGGCTGCAGTCTCACTCACACATACTGGGAGTTGTTTAACATTAAAGCCATATTGGGGGCTGAGAAGAAATGCTGGCCATTCAGGCAATGTAGCTCGCTTCAGCTGGCTTTGGTGGCATTGAGGAAAGGAGCCTTGAGACCTTTGCTTATGGCTAGACCCTCAAACTATAAGCCCCATGAAGTGAGGGATTGTTTCTGTTTTGGTGACTACAGGCTTTCCAGGTCCAACTGGTGCCTGACCCAAAGGAGGCTCTTCATAAATATTTGCTGAATGAAGCAATGCATGAGAAGGTGAGAAGCTGCGGAGCTGAAGGAACACCAGCAGAGACAGGGAACACCACAGCTGGCGAAGGAAGGGCGTTTGGCCCTCTCGGTCCCCACCCAGGTGGCCTTGGCAGCCAGAAGGAAGGAATCCTCCTCTCCCGTGGGGGGCAGCTCCGAGCTCTTCAGCTGTTCTGAGTTGGAAGGCTCCCCTCACTACATCACACCTGGCTATATTTCAAAGATTAATGAACAGCGTCTTGTCAGGTTTAATATATTGCACTCGGGGAGTTTACTTTGACGATGTAATCATAAATTCCCTGAGCTGCGAATTACACCTTAAGGACTTAAATGAAGTCCTGGTGAGACCCAAAGAAACAGGAATCACCGTAAAATGTAAAAAGTGCCAGTTTTGAGAGAAAACTGTAAATTTTCTAGGACATTAGGTTTCAAAAGAAGGATTACACTCAGACTAAACAAAGTAGAAGTCATAAAAATTTAAAGACACCACAAAACATAACAAAAATAAGATCCTTTTTAGTTATGACAGAATTCTAAAAGGAAACTTACACCAAATTATGCCACCCAAGCAGAGCCATTAATTAACCTAATGAGAAAATATGTTCCATTTCCATGGCCAAAACATGTCAGGAAGCCTTTGACATTTTAAAATAGGAAAAAAGAAAGAGAGAGGTTGAGGGTGGGGGGCGGGTTGTGGAGGGAGGGAGAGAGAGAGGAAGAAGGAAAGAAAGAAAGAAAAAGGAAGGTAGTTGCACCCTTCTAAAAAGGTTTAAACATTCACTTATCAGTTCAGGAAATCTAAGGTACTTTTCATAATATTCTCAATGACCCCTTTGAGAAATTTTTTGCAATTGTTGCATAAATAGAATGTGGATTACAAAAACAGTATTGGGAAAAAGAATTTGAAGTCAAGGGAACCATCAGGAAACCAAGGATCAGTGTCTGAAGTGGAAGCTTAGCCACTGACCTTTGGGCAGAACTTCAGAAGATGAACCAAAGTAATGTGGACAGAGAGAAAACAATGACCTCCCTTCGACCCCCTCCCCACCAAACCTACACTGACCCGAGGAAAGACTCAAGCAAAGCATGCAGATAGAAAAATATGTATTCTGAAACAAACCAGTGACAGCGAAAATTCCCCAAGTCAACTTCCTTTTCTGTTTCCCAGTAATTCTATCAGTTCCGTGACTCACATGTTGCTTCCATTACAACCGAAGTCGTTTTCTCTCTGGAGGGCCATATTCCACCCCCTTTCTTCCTGGGCCCTTCCTTGCCCCAAATCTCTCTACCAGCTCTCAGCCTTGAGCCTAGTTACGAGGTCTAGACCTGGGTAAGTCACGGATGATCTCTTTTTCCCTCCTGAGACACGGAGATAATAATATTTCCCATATATTTTTCAGAAGTTATTTTAAGGATTAGTGAGGTCATGTGGGTAGTGCTTTGAGGTCTTCAGATGAAAAGGGCTGGAGGAGGCCAACATATCATTAGTCAGCTTTATTCAATTGCTGTACATTCTTATACCAGTGTAGTTATAGTGGAGAAGGTATTAGTCAGGGGTTTATGTATTTCTCCCCAAGATTACTCTTAAAACTGAAATTGCAAAGTGGTCCCAGTTGTGAAAGTTGAAACTAGGGTAGGCAACGAAGGCTGTAGGCCTGATTCCCAGGCTTCCTGGACGGGGCTTTGTGGCCTGGACAGGCTCCAGGTTCTACCTTCTCTGGTGACCTGGGGGGCAACTTGCCCTTGTGCCCTTTCAGAGGTGATAGACAGTTAACAGAGTCCTGGCACCTCTGGAAATATTGCCTCGAGGTCTGAGGTCAGAGATGTTTTTCCAGCCTATGCTGGGAAGGTAGTCTGATTCCTACCAGCCTATTGATGTTGCCAGTCATTTTAGGAAGGAGATTCTCCACTTGACTGACTCCATTTGAATAGAATAAATGAGTCCACCCTTTTTCAGCCTGAGGTATCAGAGTTATCCATCCATCTCCCTTCGGGGATAACCCCAAGGCCACTAGAAATGTTCAAAGACGAGCCTATGCTATGCTGTGCTTAGTTGCTCAGTCATGTCTGACTCTCTGAAACCCCATGGACTGTAGCCCGCCAGGCTCCCCGGTCCATGGGGATTCTCCAGGCAAGAATACTGGAGCTGGTTGCCATGTCCTCCTCCAGGGGATCTTGCCAACCAGGGACTGAAGCCAGGTCTCCTGCACTGCAGGCAATTCTTTACCATCAAGCCACCAGGGAAGTCCAAAGTTGTGCCTAGACTTCAGGAACTCCAGCGCTCCTTGGCCTGGTGTCCACACCGGGGTATTAAGAGCTTAACTTTGAGGATTCTGAACTTGTTCAAAGATCATATAATTGAACCAGAAGATCTTTAAATGAAGGTTGAGGGGATTCATCATTTTAAATGGGAAAAAAAGCTGATGATTTTTATATGGTAGTTACAGTTTAATGATGAGAGGGAAAACCATCATCATCATTTCAATTCAACTCATCATTTCAATTGGGAAATGAACTTAAACTCTAAACTCTAATTTGTGTTAAATACATCAGACGTATGGACTCGAGACTTGTTGATTCTGAGATCTAGATTTGGAGACAGTGGCTAAAATTCTTTAGTTCACTTGAGTGAATCTTGAGACTGTCTTCCCTATCAGACTTCAGGATGAATTTCCTGGAGGAAATGAAGACATTTAGTGCTGAGCACCACCAGGGAAATGTCTGATCTGGTAGGTCTGAGGTGGGAGCTGAGAATTTGCCTTTTTCACAAGTTCCCAGGTGATTCTGGATGCTGCTGCTCTGGGGTCATGCTTTGGGAACCATTAAACTAAGGGAACAGGCTTGTAGAATCTGGAGTCTAAACTAGACCATACCAGGGTCCTGAACCAGGACGTTGACCTCACTTGGAAGCTTGTTAGAAATGTGGAGTCTCAGGCCCCAACTCCAGACATTTTGTATTTAAATCTCCCTTTCATAAGATGTCCAGGTAATTAATGGGATTTCCCTGATGGCTCAGACAGTAAAGAATCTGCCTGCAGTGCAGGAGACAAGGTTTCCATCTCTGTCAGGAAGATCCCCTGGAGAAGGGAATGGCAACCCATTCCAGTATTCTTGCCTGGAGAATCCCATGGACAGAGGAGCCTGGTGGGCTATGGTCCACAGAGTCAGAGTCGGACACGACTGAGCGACTAACACTTTCACTTTCAGGTAGTTCATATGGACATGAAAGTTTGAGAAGCACCACTCTCAAGCTCCCTGTACTTGACTATCCAGTAACCTATAAATTGTTCTTAATTCTCAGGCGGAAAGCTCTCTGAGTGACATAACTTTCCATTCAAATACAGCTCTGATTGACAATAACCAAGGACTCCAGGAGAATCAGCGTAGCACAATAAAAAGAAAACTCATCTGTCACTCACATCTCATCAAAGAATGAATTGGGACCTATAAAAATGGCCAATGAACAAATCCAAAATGACTTCAGTACACAGACAAGCTTGCTTGTGTCACAGGAACCAAAACCCCGGGAGAGAGTCTATACTTCTGAAATCACCTGTGGGGCGACTTCTTGTGAGCAAGAGTCCCCTGAACCAGGCGAGAGCTCTTGGGTGTTCAACTTTTAGCTCTGCTGTACAATTCTATAGAGCAGAAATGTCAACGCCTCTCTCAGCAGGGCCAGCCACAACTCTCCCTGTGTGAAGGCAGGTGTTCAACATCAAATAACACTGCCCTGGACCTGAGCAACCCAGAGAAAAATGTAAATGAAACTAAACAGTTATGATAAGAACCAGTCGAGCACCCGGTCCACCCTGCCCCCAACTCATCCCACCCACCTCTCTTCTTTGCTCACAGAGCTGAAAGGCCAGGAGTTGTCTTTAGAATTTCAAATACTGTTTGGGAAAAACAGATCCTACAAACGTCAGAAATCAGGGCAGATGAATTGACGGTCGTGGCCACAAAGGATTTTACCCACAAGAACCCACCAAGCTATCCAGTGAAGGAGACGGTGAGTAGCCTGAAGTTTACTACATGGGCAGATCTGTCCTCTCAAATAATTGGTGCATCTTTCATGGATTTGTTCTAGCAAGTCATTCCTTCAATAAGTATATATACCCAGTGGTAGGGTCTACAGGAAATACGAAATGAAACACCTTGTAGGGGGAATCAGTGTGAAGATAAAGTAGAATACAAGGTTGAGAGTGTTCAGGAATCCCTGCAGAGAATCTCTGGGTGGATGGGAGAGAATCTTAGGGTACCAGTCTCTGAGATGAAGGAGATGGGGGCCACAGCAGTATGAGCAGAAACTGGTGACTGGAGTTTGGATGTACTTGTCTCTTGAGGTCACTCCACTTTGATTTCCAATGGAAACCAAATTTCCAGCCCCCGTGTAAGCAGTTTGACTACCCTAGGCCAATATGCTATGAAAAAGCTAAGACTAATCTCCATAGAGAGACCACAAGAGTACAGGAAGGAGAGTGCTATCTTGCCAAGCCTGTTGGGGCAGCTCCACTCACCTCCTGAGAGCAAGGTCATGAGAACTTCCAAGCAAAAGATACCCAACCAAGCCTCTCCTCAATTCCTGTCCTAAAGAAACTTCAAGATATAAGAGAATGATTGCTTTTGCTTTAAACCACTAGGTCTGGAGTGATTTGTTGCGTAGTCATTGATACATGGGCTTCCCAGGTGGCCCTAGTGGTAAAGAACCTGCCTGCCGATGCAGGAGACATAAGAGACGGGGGTTTGATCCCTGGGTCAGGAAGAACCCCCCCCCCCCCCGGAGGAGGGCATGGCAATCTACTCTAGTATTCTTGCCTAGAGAATCCCGTGGATAGAGGAAGCTTGGGGGCTATAGTCTATAGGGTTGCAAATAGTCAGATATGACTAAAGTGACTTAGCATGCATACACGCATTGATACACAGAACAGTTAAGAAGGAAATGAACAGGTTGATGGCATACAGAGTAACTAGGAATGAAATGGGGGGTGCAGAGAGAGGCATAGAAATCCTATCTCAGGAGGGAGAGGTGAAGAGTTTGGAAAAGGGCATCTTAGGCAGAAGAAAACACCAAAATATTAAGGGGGGAAAGGACTGATCCTTGTTATGGAGGCCAAATGAAGAATAAAGTTGGAGATGTGGGCAAGAGAGTTATGCAAGGTCCTGGAGGGACTCCTGAAGAATTTGGTTTTCACTGGAGAACCCTGGGGTGACTTAAAGCCACTAGCTAACCCCAGTTCATGCCTATTACTCCAGCTGCCTTGGTTCCAAGGCTCTCCCCTCCAGAGGCCACCCCACTCCCTTTGTGTATGATATCAGTCCAAATCATAGGCTATCCAGTGGAACCCAAAACCTAGTGTTATCAAGAGACAGTACATCCACACCCCAATCACCAGTTTCCACTCTTCCTGCAGTGTCCCCTTTATCTCAGAGATTGGCACCCTCTTCTCTACAGGGCTTGGTTATTCTTGGACCACTGGCCCAAAGTGGGTGTGCAGTCATTCTTTAGCTGAATGGTGAATGAATGCCCAAATGTCAGGATAAATGGTTGGGTCAACTCAATTCTTTCACAAAACTAAAACATATCCTTTGTGCAATGGTCTTTCCCTTTGACTCACCCACTTTCTAAAGGATATAGTAATAGCTACACAGTGGCAGTAAGACATCTCCCCTTACCCCTTTCTCCCTAAAAACTGACCTTTCTCCAGTGCTGTTTGGTTCTCAATGGAAAGACACGGACATTCTGAACGTTTCCTGTGTTCCCAACAGGTTCTGGGCTAGCCTTCAGTAACTATTCATCAGTGGATTGGTGGATTCTTATAAGTTATCCTCAATCCCTTACAGCATGAGCCTGGATATACAGTGTCTTCTGGTCCTAATGTCAGTTTTTATTGTGCAAATGAAAAGAGAAAGTATGTAAGAGGGAAACGTCTCAGTTTGTCCCTCCTCCTTCCCTCCGTTTTCATTCTTTGCTTTTTCTCTCATAGAAATGTAGAGGTGGGTTTGTTTTGTTTTTTCTCAAACTCGGGTAATCAAACTTCCCTTTCTCCCTCTATACTTGTAGTCAGGATGGCACATTGATATGAATCTTTTTTTGAAATCTAATTTTGTAGAGAGAACTCATTAGGGAAAATAAATCACTATGAGTTCCTAAGTGAAAACAAGCAGAGGTGAAACACTAAAGCAAAATTCTAAGAGATAATCATGTCTCAAAATGGAACAAGCGAATATATGAAGTAAGTCATAAGTGAAGTTGCTCAATCGTGTCCGACTCTTTGCGACTCCATAGACTGTAGCCTACCAAGCTCCTTCGTCCATGGGATTTTCCAGGCAAGAGTACTGGAGTGGGTTGCCATTTAAAGAGAAAAACAAATATCATATATGGAGGCCTACATGTTGAGTCTAGAAAGATGGTATAGATGATCTTATTTGCAAAGCAGAACTAGAGACTCAGACATAGAGAACAAATGCGTGGACGGGGGGGTTGACATGTGCACACAAAGGTAGCTAATGAGAATCGACGGCATAGCTCAGGGAACTCTACTCAGTGCTCTGTGGTGGCCTAAATGAGAAGGAAATCCAAAAAGGAGAGGTTATATGTATAACCGATTCACTTTGCTGTACAGCAGAAACTAACGCAACATTGTAAAGCAACTATTCTCCAATAAACGTTAATTTAAAAAAAAAGAAAAAGACAAGAGAGTATAGAGGCCAGTCTTCACATGCATCCATGATGAGGTAGGGGTGGAAAGTAGGTAGTAAATACAAGTCCATGTCCAGAATGATGTTCCATTTGCATCGTGAGGGAAATGCATAGGCCCTCCACAATGGCTGTGTTGTAGCCAGCATGCCTTTGAAAAACCCTGTGAACTCTCTTTTTACCAAAGTTGGTAACGTCGTGAGTCCAGCTAGATAATGAGCAAACTTACCAACAAAGCATGCTTTCATTGTAGTGTATGAAACTCATCATCAGAAATAAATGTTTGGAAATAAGATGAAAATAAATATTATTATTAACTTGGGAGTCACGTTGTGGGAGGCAACCCGAATACCTAGAAATCTGGAGTGATTAGGTCATTGTAATCTTAATCAGTTTTTTTTTTTTGTTTGTTTTTTTAAAGGATAGACAAGACTTTCCTGGCACTACAGTGGTTGAGGTTTGATCCCTGGTCAGGGAGCTAAGACCCCACATGCCTCGCAGCCAAAAAACCAAAACCAGAAGCAATATTGTAACAAATTCAGTTGACTTTAAAAATGGTTCACACTAAAACAAAAAAGAAATCTGGATAGGCAAATTGCAATAAATTCCAAGTCCTCTTTCCCCCTTTCTGTTTACTATTGAAACAATGACATGGTCTGTTATGCCAAAGAGATAACTGGTCAGCTTGGTCTATCAGATTGCCAATAAATTGATTTTGCATCCTTGAAACACCATTTTCACACACAGTACTTTCACTGTGTCATCTCACTTGACGTTGGCAAAACTGTGGTAGTTATCGTTATCCTTATGTCCATTTTATCAAATATGATCTACCTGCTGCTGCTGCTAAGTCACTTCAGTCGTGTCCAACTCTGTGCGACCCCATAGACGGCAGCCCACCAGGCTCTGCCGTCCCTGGGATTCTCCAGGCAGGAACACTGGAGTGGGGTGCCATTTCCTTCTCCAATGCATGAAAGTGAAGAGTGAAAGTGAAGTTGCTCAGTCGTGTCCGACCCTCAGCGACCCCATGGACTGCAGCCCACCAGGCACCTCCGTCCATGGGAGTTTCCAGGCGAGAGTACTGGAGTGGGGTGCCATTGCCTTCTCCGATGATCTCCAGAGACGATGATTTCTTGCAAATGTTAGCCTTCTGGTGTCTGTTGAATGAAAGAACACTGGTCAGTGACTTCTGAGATTCAGACTCAGTTTTCACTGCTGGCCCTGCAACCCCACCACTGTGCCATTATCCAGTCCAAATTATCTTGGCCCTTGAACTATGAGTGCAGATTAATTTACATGCTGAGTTGCTAAATTGTGTCCAATTCTTTGCAACCCTGGGACAGTAGCCCACCAGACTCCTCTGTCCGCGGGGTTCTCCAGGCCTGAGTACTGGAGTGGGTTTTCATGCCCTCCTCCAGGGGATCTTCCCAACTCAGGGACTGAACCCACGGCTCTTGTATCTCCTGCACTGGCTGCTGATTTCTTAGCACTAGTGCTACCTGGAAAACCTGGTTAATTTACATAGTCATTGTTGATTCACAGATGTCCAGTTAGACTAGCACATGACCTTGAGTTACATTCTGAGGTCAAAGGGGTATCAGAATGACTGTCTTGGCCCATCTGCCCCATATTCTATGGCCGAGGTTCTTCCTGAGAGAATGCTGTTGCTCTCTTTGAGGGCATCCTTCAAATTTACATGTATTTCAACTTCAGTATCCACCTAGGGCTTTTCCTCTTACTCATGTCCACTAGGAAAAGAAGGCAACGTTTAGCTTAATCCTGTAATTCCTTAGTCTAACAGTTTGAGGTCCCTTCTGGAAGGAGTTGGAAAGATAAATAAAATTTCCTAATAGTTTGTTAGAGAGCGATCTGTGGCAACATTGGTATGACCTGGGAGCTGATTAGCAATGCAGACTGTCGGCTCCACTTCATGTTTAATGAATCATAAATTGATTTTCCCAAGATTCCCCAGACACCTGGTAAGAAAGGACATTAAGGTGTGAGAAGCACTGGCCTGAAAGACAGGGTACTCCTTAGACACAGCATCTGAGGTTGGAGAAATGAGCGCCTCCTTTTGGAGGTTTGATGTTCAGGCGGTTCGCCTTGGTGATGCCTGCTGTTCAAGGTTTTGGGCACTAGAGGGGGACATTGGGCTGTATGGCTAAGTGAGCAGGGCCTCTCTCCAGGAAGCAAATGGGCATCTTGACATGATGCACAATTAAACCTTTTCTTTTTGAATCTCTTGTATGAAATTTAGTCCAGTTACCAAATAGTAAATGACACTTAGCATGAGCTATGTGCCAAGCATCGTGCCAGGGCATTTACATGAAGGCTTCTTTGAATCCTTAGAGGTATTATTCTTGATGTATTTTAAAGACGAAGAAATTGGAGGACTTCCCTGGTGGTCCAGTGGTTAAGATTCTGTGTTGCAATACAAGCAGCGTGGGTTAAATCCCTGATCAGGGAATTAAGATCCCACATGCCATGCAGCTAAAGAAAAAAAAAATTGAAGAAACTGGGGTTCGGGAGGTAGGGAAATACACTTATGCTCACACCACTGAGAAGCGACAGGAAGCGATAGAGCAGGGATCAGGCAAGGTCCTTCCGACCATGAGCCTGAGCTCTGACCCTGCACCCTGTGCTGGCTCCTCCTCACTCTTCCCAGCAGCCCTTCAGGTCAGGCATCACAGCAACCAGTGGCGATCCCTTTAAACAATTAAAACAGAAGAGCAAGGGATTAAGAAAAATTCTCTACATTTTTAATGCACTTTTTTTGTGAGGCAGGAGAGCCCAAAGGTTATCGCACAGGCTTTATTCTGTCCAAAACAGAAGCCACTGGCTAGAGATGGTTAAGAGCCCTTGAAATGTGGCTGGTGTGATGGAAAAAATGGATATTTAATATGTTTCATTCTAACTAGTTGACTTTTAAACTCTGATAGTTGATTATTAGAAAGCTTTAAAGTGTTTGGAATAGCTTGGGAGTATGACTCTACTTTTTCAATTGTCAAGTTTTTCATTAAAAATTTTGGGTCTCTCTATATAAAATGTATATGTTAGTATTAGCCACTTAGCCTGACTCTTTGTGACCCCATAGGCTGTAGCCTGCCAGGCTCCTCTGTCTATGGGATTTCTGGAGTGGGTTGCCATTTCCTTCTCTGGGGGATCTTCCCAACCCAGGGATGGAACTCGGTTCTCCCACATGTCAGGCAGATTCTTTACTGTCTGAGCCACAAACTGAATGATTTTGCTGTACACATGAAGCTAACACAATGTTGTTAATTAACTATTCTTCCAGTAAAAATAGAAAAAAGATTAAAAAATTCTGTGTCTGAATGAAGATGTGCCATAACTGTAGCATACACACTGGTTTTCAAGGACTGTATATAAAAAAAGGAATGTATTTATTAAAGTTTCATTAATAAAGAACAATAATTCACATATCAGTTACATGTTGAAATGATCATCTTCTGGGTATGTGGACTTACATAAAATATCTTACTAAAGTTATTTTCACCTGTTTCTGTTTACTTTTTTAATGTGGCCACTAGAACATTTTCGATGACGCATGTGGCTCACATAACCTTTCTGTTGGACCCTGCGGCTCCAGAGCCGTTTATTGAGTTCAAATCCTTACTCTACTACTCAAAGCTGTGAGAACTCTGTAGGTTTCCATTTCGTTCGTAAAATAGTATAACAGTACCTACCTCACATGGTTGAGAAGGTTAATGAGTCAATATATGTTAAGTGCTCATTGGGTGACAAGTCTCCATTGGCCTTGTATGTTTCTGCACCTCTGATAAGCAGAATTTTGTTGTTTTGCAGACTAAGTTGTGTCAGATTCTTTGCAATCCCATGGACTGCAGCACGCCTAGCTTCCCTGTCCTTCACTATCTCCCAGAGTTTGCTCAAACTCATGTCCATTGAGTCGATGAGGCCATCCGATCATCTCATCCTCTGTCACCCCCTTTTCCTCCTGCCTTCAATCCTTCCCAGCATCAGGGTCTTTTCCAATGAGTCAGCTCTTCGCATCAAATGGCCAAAGTATTGGAGCCTTAGGATCAGTCCTTCCAATGAATATTCGGATTTCCTTTAGGATTGACTAGTTTGATCTCTGCAGTCCTAGCAGAATGTTCTAAACTATCTTATCAAAGATGTTTGTATAGTAAACAGCTAATCAGCTACACTCCAATATGAAACCGAAATTTAAAAAAAGAAATCCTGGACTCTTCGCAGATTGGAACAATACTTAGAAAGAGGCACCTGGAACACAGCCCTGTGTTAAGTGTAAGATATTACTACTGTTACCTGCCCCTCCCCCTACGTCCACTTAGTGCAGCTGAATCACTGCTAACTTCAGCCTTTTGTGTCCCCTTGTCCTTAGGGAGAGAGCATTTCCTCACTCTCTCTTTGGACCTCTGGCATTCCCATTGGTTGCACCTTGTCACTTACCCCTCCTGGTGGTGTCTTGTTGCATGCGGTCAAATTGTCAGAGCTGAATCTTATAGATCAGCTTGATGGATTTGATTTTCTCTCTCCAAATATTGTTTCTTTTAGCTTATTCTCTTCCAGGAGAATTTTCTGGAACTAAATGTTAAGGCACATGGTAGCTCTCTATGCCCCCAGTTCCCCGATTGTACCTTCTCTCATACAGAGGACAGTTTGGCACATGAGAAGTGTCAACCAGCACTTCTCTCCACCAAAATTCTATCTGTCTAGTGCTACTTCTTCACTTTTTTTTCATTTAAAAAAATTGGGGGCTGCACCACGCAGCATGCAGGATCTTAGTTCCCAGACTAGGGATCGAACCTGTGGCCCCTGCAGTGGAAGCACAGAGTTTTAACCACTCGACTACCAGGGAAATCTCACTGCTTCACTTGTTTACACTCAAGAGATGTGCATATACACAATCACAGAGGGTAGTTTCCACATATGCATGAGATTGATTTTGACTGTAGTATATAACTCTACCTAGAGTTAAGAGCTTTACTGGTTTTGCTCAAAGGACAATGTAAAAAATTTCAGAGCAAAGAGTATATACAGTGTACTATTTGGAATAAGCTACGGGGTCAAAACAGAACAAAGCTAAAGGGAATGTGAAAGATTTCAGTGTGAATTATGTATAAAGGATAATCACACAAACACATCACTGAAATGTTTTAACTGAACTCTCTGAATTGCCTTTAGCTCTGGTTTTTAAAGTAGCCAATATAAAAGCACACCTTACTTTTATACTGGCAACTGAAATTTAAATTTAATTAAAATTAAGACCCTGATGCTGGGCAAGCTTGAAGGCAAAAGAAGGGGGTGGCAGAGGATGAGATGGTTAGATAGCATCACCAACTCAATGGACATGAGTTTGAGCAAACTCTGGCAGATGGTGAAGGACAGGGGAGCCTGGCGTGCTGCAGTCCACAGAATTGCAAAGAGTTGGACACATCTTAGCGATTCAACAGCAACAAATAAAATTAAACATTCATACCAGCCCCATTTCAAGTGCTTGAGGGCCAAATGTAGCTCATGACTACCATACTGGACAGTGCAGATATAGTATATTTCTATCACGGGAAGTTCCATTGAGGAGCCTTGCTGTCAAATTACATAAATGTCTGAATCAGGCGGTAAGTATTATTCATTAGCAAACAGCATTAAAAGTTACATCCAAGGTATCTGGGACAGAATTCTAGACATGTTTGCAACTCTAAGCAATATGATTATATCTTGGCTTTAAGATACAGGTACAAAACTTCAGCTATGAAAATTCAACACAACATAGAATTCGTTTTCTATTTTGTCAGTGGTTATATCTTCATTTAAATCTATCTGCTCACAGTGATATTTTTCTTTTTCAATGTTTTCTCTTGACAGAAATCTTCCATAGTTTCGTTATGACTGCATACCATCTTGGCACGATTGACAGAGCTTAAAACTATCGTATACTTTATTTATGGCGCATATTGCTTTTACAACCCAATTTATTTTGAACAGATTGATGAATTGCAAAGTACGTAAAAATACTGTGCTTGTTTGTGTCATTATGATACTATTGCTGAAAATCACATTGGCTATAGTAACAACAGCAACAACAGCTCTAGCATGATGGGGATACCTGACTGCCAGGTACAAATGTTTGCTCTGTGTTGTGTGTATATTCTACTCAACTAACTCAAGCCTGAAATGAAGATACAGGATATATGACTGTTTCCATTTTGGTGACAGAAAGCCATTTTCCCACCAAGTTTCTGCATTATTACTATTCTATCCTTGGAGAAGGAAATGGTAACCCGCTCCAGTATTCTTGCCTGGTGAATCCCATGGACAGAGGAGCCTGGTGGGCTACAGCTCATGGGGTCGTTAAAAGTCGGAGATGACGGCACATTCTGCCCTTGAAACCATCCTCTAGATCCTTGTGCTTCAAAATGTGGTCCAGCAACCAGCATTAGCACCACTTGGGAGTTTATTAGAGGTACATAATCTCAGGCACCCCCAGACTCTGTGTCCCCAGAAAACTAGAGGCATGCTAAAGTTTGCGAAACATTGCTTTAGACACCGAAGATGAGACATCAGTACCTCTGATGCCATTTCTGGGGCAAGGTGTTATAAACTAAATCATGTCTCTTTTCAAAATGCCTGTGCTGGAGTCCTAAGCTCCTATACTTCAGAAAGTGTTCTTATTTGAACTTAGGGCCTTTACAGAGCTAATCAAGTTAAAATGAGGTCATTAGAGTGAGTCCTAATCCAATAGGACTTGTGTGCTTATAAAAAAAAAGGGGGGGGGGATTTGTATAAGACCCACGGTGTCTACAAGCCAAGGAGAGGGAACAAAACCTTCCCTCCCAGCCTTCTCTGAGGAACCAACTCTGCCAGTACCTTGATTTCAGACTTCAAGTCTCTAGAATTATGAGATAATAAAAACTTTTGGTGATTAAGCCACAAATTTGTAAGGGCAACCCTAGTGGACACTAAATGGTTACTCTTTCTTCTGTACCATGACTTGTCCACCTTTTTAGATGATGTTTCAGGCATTTATTCTGTTGTATCTGCTCAGAATATGGTATCTATCAATCAGGTAGGGTACCTACAGCAGTCCTCTTGGGAACACAGTTCCTGGAAGAGATCATTACGTTTCTAACAGGAGCAAAACGAGTCATCGAGGGCCCTGGAAGGAGTGGCAGCCTCCTTGTGACAGTGGGTTTTTCAGCAAGAAGAAAACGGTGGCCACAGACCAGTGTGTGTGTGGCAGTCACTCAGTCGTGTCTGACTCTTGGTGACCCCATGGACTGTAGCCCGCCAGACTCCCCTGTCCATGGGATTCTTCAGGCAAGAGTACTGGAGTGGGTTGCCATTCCCTTCTCCAGGGGATCTTCCCGACCCAGGGATCGAACCCGGGCCTCCTACACCTCCCGCATGGCAGGAGGGTTCTTGATCACTAGCGCCACCTGGAAAGCAGACCAGAGAGTGCTTTAGAAATCAGAACAGAGAGCTGCAGGAGACATGAACGGATTAGTCAAGAGTAAATCACGCCAGGATGCGAGGAACAGGATAAAGTGATTCGGAGAACCCAGCGAAAGCAACAAAGAACCATAGAGGGTAGAAGTGGCTGGAAGACTGGGAAAAAACCGAGTGGCTTTTCTGCCACAAAATGCAGCGGAGTAGTTAATCAACTATCTAAGATACGCAATTTCTAATCTGCAATTCACATGGATCCTGGGATTAGGAATGTCTAATGATAATCCCTGTTAGAGCTGATAGGAACTTGTCTCTCATTTTACACATAAGGAAACTGAGTCCTACGGCAGTGAGTGACTTACCCTGCATCGCTCGGCTGATTAGTTGGAAATACAAACCTGGGAACCCCATCTCACAGCCGAAGCCGAGAATTCCTGCCAGCACACCCGGCATACACAACTTTTGGAAGCTGTAGATCACAGAACAGTGTCTATGATCATCTAAATTGCTTGACATGAAGCACATGGATTTTGCATCAAGTAGTTTTAATTATAAGGCTATAAATATGTCAAAGACGTCATCAAATATCTGATGACATCTTATTAAATTACAAAATTGAGCTCAAACAGTTTCTGATGTGGGCGTAATCCCAAGAAGAATGAGGTTTATGGTCAAGTGCTACTCAGGCTTCTCTCCCCCCCTCCCAGCCCCTTACTTTCCCCCTTTTAAATTGTTTTAATCATAGAAACTATCATTGAGAAATCAAGCACAAATCAAATTATGAAAATATCAAAGAAATATTGTATCTAAATTATTTTTCTTCCTTTGATCCTTTCATTTCTTTAAATGCTGGTAGAATTTAATCTCCAGAGAGACCCTTTCAGACCTTCAAATAGGGGAAAAAATGTATTTTTTTCGGATGAGATTTTTAAGCTGTACTTCCATTGGAATTAATACATTAATCTAAAATGAAATTTAAAAAAAGAAGAAAACATGAATGTTAAGAAGCAAGTTCAGAGAACTCTCTCTCATATTAGTTGTCCAACTCCTGGACAAATTGGAAGCTGATAGGTTTAATAGTACAAAGGTGAGCTATGAGATCTCTTAGTGACAACTAGGGGAACAATGGCCTTTTCCATTTCCATACATAACCCTGCAATTGCTTAGGCAGTAAGGAAGGATCTCTTACTTTGAAGGTAGGATCCCTCTGACTATATGTTGCTGTGATCATGTTGGGACTCTAGGCAATGGTTTCTTAAGGTATTCTCCTAAAGGAGATCTCATCGTATTCCTTTGTAATGCCACCTGTAATCTCTTTTCTCATCTGTGTCTAAGTCACTTTTACTAACATATGTAAATCATGTATTTATTTTCCATCTTTTGGCTGTGTTGCACAACATGTGGGACCTTAGTTCCCTGACCAGGGATCAAACATGGGTCCCCTGCATTGGTAGCACGAAGTCTTCACCACTGGATCAGGGTCTAAAAAAGGAAAACAGAAACTGCTCCTAGTATATTTATGACCAAAGGAATTTAATGCAGGGAATTGAGACACTGTTGATGGCAGAGGAGAAGGCAATCAAGGGACATAAAGAAACCCAGAGATATGGTTAGCATCAGGAAAAGAACCACTTCCATCTTTAGGCTGTTATACCTATTATTATTATCTTCCTCATGGCTAGGAGGCAGGAGCTGCTCTAGGTCTGTCAGGGATTCTAAGTAGAAGATATATCCTTGGGAGATTTATAATCTGGTTGGAGAGACCAGGCACGTGCAGAAAACAGATTATGATTAAGGGCTAAACCTCAGGGACAGAGTCTCAAAACTGGAAGGGCAGTGGCTAGAGGGAAAGAGACCTTCTGTGCTTCCTGGGCCATTGAGGGGGCTTCCCGGGTGGAGTTAGTGGTAAAGAACTGCCTGCCAGTGCAGGAGACATAGAGATGCAGGTTCAAACCCTGAGTCGGGAAGATCCCCTGGAGGAGGGCACGGCAACCCACTCCAGTATTCTTGCCTGGGAAAGCCCATGGACAGAGGAGCCTGGTAGGCTACAGTCCGTGGGGTCACAAAGAGTTGGACACAATCAAAGTGACTTAGTGTGCACGGGCCACTGAGGAATGAGTTAAGGGATGCTTTTCATGGAGTTTCTTTGCCTAACTTAACACTTCTGGAGAGTAACCTGAGTTCGAGGACTCTGTCTGGGAATAAGCACCTGTAACACATTTTCTTCTCAGAACAATCTTCTCTTCTAGGGAAACAGCTTTACCTGCCAGTCAGGGATGTATTTGTTCAGGAAGAAAGGAGATCGAGATGAAAGCATTTTGCTCTTCTAAAGAATATTGGCAGATTTAAAATTCATGTTCAAAATAGCATAGCTGACCTTGTACAAATACTCTTGATACAACTGACTGGAAACCAAATGGCCAGGTCAACGAGGTTTTACGGTATCTGCAATCGCCTTTTTTCCACGTCTCTCTTCTTCTACGTGCTTCTTTCTCTCAGGACTCTTGACTGCTCTTTTGCATTCTTCACTTATTAATTTTTTACTTTTTTGAAAGGATCAGATCTAAGTCATTTACAACTTATAAATTTAAGTCAATATTTGTACCCAATGAAACTGACCCTTAACATTGCCATATATTTTGGGGAGTAAAATTTTGAAAATAGAACGTGAAAAGTGAAAAAAGACAAGAATAGTTTGAACAAGTAGTTTGAGTATAGAATATTTAAAAATGAGTGTTTATGTAGTCAATATGGATACTTAAGAAAAGCTTTAAAAATTCTAAAATAAAAAATAATTTTAAAATCGCACATGTACATTAGATCATAAGATAAAGTTTAATACATTTGATCATGTTAAAGGACACAAAACACAGCCAATCTAACCAAATTTCAGGCATGCATTTACATAAATATATTAAATTAAGAAAAGAAATTATACACTTAAACATCCTTTTCACCTAAAAATCATTAAATCCACAGATCAACAATAAAAACCAATTCTCTGCATTTATCACTTCAAGATACAATTGTTCTATTTTAAAGATAACACAAATACACTTGTTAGAATTTATATGCATTATACATATATTATATATTACATAGATAGTGTGTATACATATGTAGTGTTTGTACAGATAGATAAATATATATACACGGGTGTGTGCACACATACAGATACACACAGATGTATTTCAGGCCATCTGTACTATTACTGCTGGATTTTGATGTTGAACTGAATTAGAGCAGTTGGGTGCGATTACTGTCTTCTGCTTCAAATGCACCCATTGGGCTTACAATCTCCCATTATAAACATCCTTGCCTTTTCTATAGTACATAAATTGTGCTGGGCACTTCAATAAATCTTTGTTAAATTAATGAATGGATAGATGGCTGAATAACAGAAGATCAATCAAAAAGAACTAATATTATAATAACTTGGTAAAGTTAAGTCAAATTAATGCAAATATAGAAGGATTATCTAAGCCGATGACTGTGCGTGTTACTTTTCCAAAGAACATTTATAGAAAACAACTAGTACATATATTAACTTGCTTTCTTAAATGTGTACCTGCTTTTGTTACTTGTTCCCACAGTCTTCTGCCTCTTATTAACAGAAATCCAAGCAAAGTATCTTCTGTGAGTAAGGTTATGGACAAATTGCCTTAATTGTCAAAAATCTAAAGGAAAATGAACAGCTAGGAAAACCAAAACTTAGAACACTTTAGCCATTCTAAAGTTAAAAGATAAAGTTAACCATTCTTTAAAAATGGACAAAAGAATCACAGATAAAGCCAGGAAAGACATGGTTTCTTTACCAATTTCTTTTATGCTTATTAATTATAATGGTTTGATAAATTTTTAAATTTTTATTAGCTGGGTTTCTTTTAGATAGACTTCTTTAGCATGTCCTAGGGAATGAACTCCAAAAATCTCATAGAACCTCAGTATCATTTATCTTGTTACTCCATAGTTCTTGGTGAAATGCAAGTCCAAAAATGTCCTATGAATTGAATGAGATGTGGGAAATACCTGATAGAAGGTTGTCAGTTTGATTTCTCAATAATAGTATTATGAATGGAATGTATTAATGTGTTAATAGTATTAGGTTCTACTATACATAAACTCCTAATTTATTTTATGAAAATCATGTTTCTGATTTTAAGAACATAAGGTGAAGAAATACCCAACACACTTTTGGGCATAGACTGTACCAAATCTGATCACACATTGTTCGTGTGAATGGAAACTCTTAGCTAGTTATTTTTTAGTGCAAAGGGAACGTAACGTACAAGAGTTAGTTTCTAACTGTGAAGACAAAGCTTATTTTCTATTTAGCCATTATGAATTTCCTATCTCTGTTAATATTATTTTTTTTATCTTGTGTTAAAACTTTTTTTAAGTTAAAAATTTTTTAACTTGAAAGATTATAGTCAATTGAAATAACTGACCAAACATTTATATTAATTTGCTTGTATATAAGTAATATAAAATCTACATATGCAAAAAGATACCCTGACTAAAATGTGATGTTTGACTCTGTGATGTACATGAGAACTCATTGAGTTGGCATCATTTTTTTTGTTGTTGTTAAAAGCAGTGACAAGTTTTAAGCTTAGGCTTTATGTTAATAGAAGGGATCATTATTTTTTATTGCTTTCAATCAACTTGTAGATGACCTATACAAAACAAGGAATGCATCTTTTTTTTTGGGTATATCTTGGGCTCACATTTAATGAAGAATCAAAAGAGCTCATCTGATAAATAAGTAAATCTCTTCATAGTCACTAGGGAAATAATCATTATGATTAAGAAAATAGCACAATACTTTTTCATGCTCTCCTGATACACTGTACTCTTCAAAACAGTTATTTTAAGACAATTTTCAAAACTTATGAGTGGCTATTAAGAGGAAGAAGTGTTGCAACTGGTTAGGATTAATATCCGGCAGGTTTTATGGTCATATTTTTAATATTTTTAATATAAAAATGCTTCTATTATTAGATTTCTCACCTTCTCTGTATCATACTAATTATAAGAGGTATGACTAATTTGTGTTTGTGTGATAAAGAGAAAGAAGGTAAGATAGAATATATTTATCTAGGATATTCTAATGAGAAACTTTCTAGAGGTATTGTCTATAGTCATAGTAACAGGTCCACTAACTTCTTGGAGGTAATAAAGAAGTGGGTACTTTCAAGGCATGGAACTTTGGTCTGAGTTCTTTCCAAGTTCATGTTTCATTCCAAGGGTGGGGTAAAAAGATTCTGAAGTCTCCACTGAGGGACTATTTAATTTTTTCCTCATAGATTTGGGATAGTCTTGCTTAAGATTATTCAACCATCCATAGAGATGGTTGTTGTTTGAAAAGGAAATAGTCACTCTCTTTCCTTATTGTTAACTCACACAGTTGGACTGGGGACATTCTTTCTAGCATCCAAGACAGAACCCCAGCTGAGCTGGGACATCTAGGCTGGGAGTCAAGTACACTTTTTGTCACTTCTTTCAATGATTGCAATAGGTCAGTCTAGTCTGTTCATAATTGTCTACTGTTCTTTATGATTTAGAGTTTGAACAAATGTAGTACTAGGAGAGGAATTTTTCAGGCAAAATCAATAGCAACCTGCTCTAGGATATCTTCGTTAGTGTCCTGAGGACATGTCTGTTTAGTCAAAACCAATAGAAACAGAGATGAGAGAGGTTAACAAGAAAAGGGATGTATGGTGGTGGGGGAAGAAAAGAGAGAAAGAGAGAGAGAGAAAGATATCATAGGTAACATTCTATAGAGATGCTCAGAAACTTTAATTTATTGAGCAGCCAAATATAAATGCCTATACCTTATTTTTCCTCTTAAAAATTTAGTCTTAGTTTTTATGTTTCAAAACTAAAAGAAACTAATACAGTTTAAATTAACGTGTAATTTGAAAGACCCTAGATGCAGCATCCAACCTAAGATCCTAAACCTAGTAGATTTCTTTTTAGTTTATGATTTGGAGATAAAAACAATATTACAAAACTGTTAAAAATTGTTAGTACATTATTATGTAATTATTTTCAAATAAATAAATAGAGAAGTGCTTACTCTTAAATATACAACTGAAAAGGAGAATGGCTTTCTATTTAAGTTGTATGTGTAGGTTTCTTTGCTGTTCTTTAGGAGATAGTCATTAATCTGAGAAAACTTCTGAGTATTCTTTGTGATAAAATAAAAGGTATATTTTACAATAGTTATATGGAAGGGAAATTCCAAAAAGAAAGCTATAAATGGAAGCCCTTTTTATCATTATTCAAGTTTCTTAAATCTTCCCTTCTTTGCACTTTAATGTGTCAACTCATTTGTCTTCTTATTACCTCAAATAACTAGCAAGAAAATGAAGTTCCATCAACCAGAACAAGAGATTGTTAGAAGCGGTGGCAGAAAATATTTTGCCCCAATTCTTTATAACTACCATCATAGCATTTTACATTAAATTGATCCCCAAAGCTTAAGCTCTAGAATGGAAAAAAATGAATAATAATTTACATTTTTATGTTTATTGTATCTTTATCTCCCATATCTATATTCATACAGAGGACATTTTCTTTCATTTTGATTATGTGCTTTTTTACTGAGTGGATATTGCCATTCGTGTGATGAAACAATTATTTTTCCCTAGCTCATACTTTTTAACCAATTCCTACTTGCCTCTCATCATGAATTATTTAAGATCATTCTCAGTCACATATATATTTAAAATCTACTTGAAAAGAAAGGTCAAAAGTTTTTTTTGAAATGATCACTTAGTTTAAAATATATGGGTATTCATCTGCCTTTGCTATTTACTTCTTTTCTAGGAACAGAAAGAAATGATTCCAATGACTGTCTTTGCTGGGGTTTAATGTCAGTGGATCTGTTTTCTTTTTAGAAAATTTTGATCTTTTATTCTAATGACTCCCCATAGAAAAGGCAATGATACCTGGGGTACATATGTTTTTCTAAGTCATTTGAAACTCTTTCACTTGGGAAAGGACTATCTAAAAAAAAGCTGGGTCTGGTCAATTTAATCTAGATATTTTTAAATAGGAGAACTAATGGCAATAGAACATCTTTTCTTTTATAAAGATTCTTTTGGAAAAGATGGAAAGATTCAAGATGTCAGAAAAAATGCTGTTTTGTGTTTTTTTTTAATTTGGCTGAATATATGGCAGTATCCTTATTGTTTTCAGTGAGACTATGAACAGGAGAATGTGTAATAAAACTGCACGATTTGACAGGTTTAGACAGCTGGCTCCCTCACAAGAAGCTCACATTTTGTGAATGTCACCCACGATGAATAAGAGATGAGGAGATGGTAGGGTCCATTTACAAAAATGGTTGTCAGGACATTTTTTTTTTTAATTGTAAAACTTTCTGTGATGGAATTCAGTAAAAGGGCTATGAAGAGAAAGCCACAGGGACAAAAGACTGCTATTAACCTACAGATGCGGGCTACGGCAGGGTTCACTCTGAGATTTGTCACACTGTTGGGCCAATGAAGTGTTCGTGTGACTAGAAGGGACCACCCCTTTTCTGGGGTAAGAGGGCAATTTGGTCTCCATGCTCATTTAATCCTGAGATGTCTTTGAATAGACTGTCCATTGAAATCTAAATTGTGCAAAATTATGCATGCACTTTTTAATGCAGGCTATTGTTCACTAAGCACTGAACCAAGACTTGTCAACCCATTTCCATTGGGCATGAGGTCACTTGAAACTTAAGCAATCATATATGGCAGACAAGAACAGGGTACTTAACCAAACTTTCTACTTGGTGGTTTCTCACTGTGCTTTCGTTGCAAATCTCTCGCTTTCCAACAATAAACAAATATGAGTTGCAAGCTTTTGCTTATTTTTTAAATTGACGCTCCTGTTCTTAAAGGTAAGGAGTAGGTTTGGGAAGTCAATCTGTGTTGTGTAATCTGCCCTGCTCTACAATTTAGACTCTGGAGGAACAGATGTTAAAGAAGGGCAACCGAAAGTGGGGGCCCACGTGTCATGAGTCGCTGTTTCTTCAGTGGTGCAAAATGCCCTGATAATTCTTTGTAATCCAAACATGGCAGGCTGACTTCAAAAACCACGAAGAGAAGCGTCTACCTGAGTTTCTGCAGTTTAAGTTAGAACATGGCATTTCTTGAAAAACCCAAAAGAACATTTACAGGATATTTATTCATACATGAACCAGAGAGGATTTTCATTGAGTTCTGAAGGAATGTACACATTAAAAGTCATATTTGGCAAGAATGAACATATTAAAAATTCGTACAAGTGACAGCTTACATAGGCAAGATTTGTTCAAAACGAGTGAACTCTTTTTCCAGTGAGGTTCGATTCAGTGTGAAACCCACAACATTCTAATCACATATACTCTGACAGGCTTGCTATGGTGAAAAGCATTTTACGAATGTTTAATGCTGGAATTTTATAATGAGTGGCTGTTTTCTTGCTTTTTCATCCGTCGTTAATGATTACGTGTTGGCACAAGGATACATTGCTAGATTAGATCCACAGCACATTAAAGACTGTTTGCTTTCTCACTCCCCTTCTTTCCAATTAAGTTGGTGAAAAATGTAACTTTAGTATTTTACAGGACAGGGTAAAGGTGTTTCATCTAGGTGATGTCTATATTATAAAAATAAAATAAAAAATATAAATATGTAACACAAACCCAGTGCCTATTGTTAAATAAACTATACAATAAAAGCAGACCTTTTAGGAAGATTGGTTTTAGAATATGCTGTTATGATTTAATTAGAAAACAATTGAAAACTATCTTGAAATTAAGCTAGAGTAACCAGATTTCTCTGCCAATAAAAAGGTAAGTGCGTTAACATTCTATAATTGGATACATTGATAAAAATGCAGATTACAATTTTATACCATTGCCCACTTAGAAATTAATCAGGGCTGAAACATTCTCTCGTATTACAGTCCTTTAATATTAATATAAAAATATGGCCTTTTAAAATTAAATCCATCAGATTGCACAGTAATGTTTTAAAACTCCATTGAAGTAGACTTCAGTGATTACAGACAGAAAATTCCTGGAAAGTCAAATAATCTCTTCTGGTGACATAAAAATGCCGTTACCAATTTACAATGGAATTTCCGGGGAAATTAGTCCACGCAAGGAAATACATATTTTTAAAACCCATCTGTTATGCAACCACACGCATAGGGGTTTTGAGTGTGTGTATATATGTGCATATGTGAACAAACATGCCAATTTACACACATGACCTGCACATTTCTGGAAATGACTTTTAAATTAATCAAAGAAAATGAAATCACAGGAGTGTGTAGCAAGATAACAGTTGTTCTTTTTAATGACAGGATAAAAAAATAAATGCCCACTGGAAAGGAAGAGTCAAACAGTCCCAGAAACTATACAATGTAACTTGTTAGATCCAGCAAATAAGATGTCATGTCAATGATCTGATCAAGAATACCTGCCCTGGTCACTCTGCGGAGGTTTCTGTCCACTTGTTCACACTGAGCACCAAGATATCCTTTTTTACAGAGGCACTTGTTGGGTCTAACACAGACACCACCGTGGCAACACGCTGGCTCACATTTTGCTGGAAGAAAAAAAAGAGCAATACAATCACGTTCCATTCTGTAGGTCAGAAATGGCACTGAATATGAGGCCAATAAATATTTGATGAGTAAGGGAAGGGAGGGGAAGGGAAGAGCAGTCCCAAAATGACCCCAAAGCTAATAAATACAAAGAAGGAAGATTTTGGACTTCCAATTATTTGGGGGTCAGAATGCAGCAGACAGTGGGAGATATTTCTAGAGAAGCGGATCACCCAGATCATGGGAAACAATTTCAATCCATTATAGAATTGACTTTATGTAAAACAAGGACTCTGATGCTGGGAAAGATTGAAGGCAGGAGGAGAAGGGAACAACAGAGGACGAGATTGTTGGATGGCATCACTGACTCAGTGGACATGAGTTTGACTAAGTTCTCGGAGACAGTAAAGGACAGGGAAGCCTGGAGCGAAGCAGTCCACGCAGGTCGCAAAGAGTTGGACGTGACTTAGTGACTGAACAACAACATCGAAACAAGAATTTCAGTTCTTTAAAACTTCCGGTTCCCTAGGGCATCTCCAACAGAAAGTCTTCCAAGTACCTCGGGTTTCCATTCCTCCTGGCTAGGACCTCAAGGTAGGAAGGCCGTGGCCAGAGAGAAAGACCCAGAGGCTGGAACATCAACAGTGTAACAGCAAGAAATGGTTAGTTTTTTATTTTGGTTGGAGGGAGGATCCATTATGTGGATTCCCTTGGATTCTTCCCTTTCCTTGTTCCCAGGGGTTGCACGGTATACGTCTCATTTCTGATTACACCTTGAAGCCCTTTCTTGGGGGTAGTAAGGTTGCCCAGTGAAAGATATTTTGAGCAATCCTTTTCAGGGTACTCTCCAGCACAGGACTGCCTCAGAAAAGAATGTTTACCACTACAGTATAGGTAGGGAATGTAAAGATTTACTGTTAAAATGAGGTGGAGACATAAAATTGAGCCTATAACTTAGTCTCTTACTGATAGGATGAATCTGGGGTGTGCAGCCACTGTAGATAGAATCAAATTCCTTGAATACATATTCTTATACTTCTCAGGGACAGTTCTTTTAACCTTTTCCAATGCATTAATAAAAATCTAGGGGTCTGTGGCTGGTATATGGGAAAGAAACGACACAGAGAAAATAGACTACAATAGTCTTTTAAATTTGTGGGAGATGAGCAAACTATGTGAGTATATGAATAAAGTTCTTGGTTGGTCAAAAATACCAAAAAAATATATTACTTTAATAAAATGATTCTGGTTTAATCTTATATATTCAAAGTATTTAAATTGATTTAATGAAAAGATGAAAAAATACTTTATGAAAATATAAATTTTCATTTATATCATATATTATTATTTCATTTATATCATACATTATCATATATGGTATATATGAAGCCACCTATATTCAAAATTATGTTTACCCTCAGCTTAACATACTGTTACTAGCAGGCACTCAAAAAATTTTTCTTATTCAATGACTTGAGGTGACCTAAGAGTCAAATATAAGCAAAATATAAGTAAGGGATAAGACAGAATGGACACCAGGTAAAAGAAGTCGAGAGTAAAGATATTATCAAGCATCAGAGGAAGCAGGGGGAAGAGATATCATCAGGAATTAGAATATTATTGCATTTAAACACTGATCCTCATTTTTTGGCCAACTAATGAAAAAATGTAGAATATGAATATTTGTTTTAAATAATGTAATTATTTTATTTCTGTTGTTTCAATTATGATATGATATGACCTTTTTCCTAGATATGTAACCATGGTATCAATCAGTCACATAATATTATTAGTGCTGAAGTAATTTAAGCTTAAAATGGATATTGTGACTTTAAATACTGCCTACTTTATTTTGACAATATATAAAATAAGCAATGTATGGCTATAGTATTTTGAAACAAATACATGTTTAGAATAAAGAGAGATGGGTTTTATGAATGACTGATACTTTTAAATATTAACATGGGACTTAGAATTTTATCAGCAAGAGAGACTTTAATGTTTGAAATCTTTTGTAAATAACACGTATATGCTGGTTATTGAAAACGTTCTTTTAACATACCCATCTTAAACTCTAGGTATATAAATTAATTTAACTGTCTTCACAACAGGTAGAATTTAAACACAACTGTGTGTATTTGTGGAAGTCACAAGTTAAAGGATAGAATAACCCTGGAATGAAACTCCTTTGCTCTCTGAGCGGCTGTACACCTAGCTGATGGTTGACAAGGGAGTGGCAAAAAGAATGAAGAAAATCTCATAAAATGACTCTAGATAACTGTATTTTCCCCTTTCCTATAAAAATACCAACTGAAACCCCCTATTTTAGTGCACTGCAGCAAGAAAGCAAGCAACAAACCGAGGGAGGGCCTATATGGAGTGTCTGAAAAATTCTGGCGCTCAGGAAGGGACTCTGCACACACAGGTCATTGCTGTTGTTTTCAGTCGCTCAGCTGTGTCTGATTCTTTGCGACCCCATGGACTGCAGCACACAAGGCTTCCTGGTCCTTCACTAATCTCCAGGAGTTTGCTCAAACTCACGTCCATGGAGTCGATGATGCCATCCAACCATCTCATCCTCTGTCACCCTCTTATCCTCCTGTCTTCAATCTTTCCCAGCATCAGGGTCTTTTCCAGTGAGTCTACAGGTCTGAAATCTCAAATCCGGGACTGAAAGCCCACAAGGATGGTCTAGTTGGGCTGTTTTCACTTTTGATTTTGTGAAGTCAATTGTCTTTATAACTAACTTACATAAATGAATTATTTACATTAGGAAAATGGCAAAGTCTTCATGTACAAATTCAGAAACAAGCTGAGCATTACTGTTACTGTAAATGGCTACAGTTTTATCTTATTCACCTTTTTCTGTGGGGGCACTATACCTCTCGGTTTGTGGGATCTTAGTTCCTGGAGCAGGGATCGAACCTGGGCACCCAGGAAGCTTGGAGTCCTAAGCACTGGACCTCTGGGGAATTTCCCCTTTTCATGTTATAGCTCAAAAGTTCATACCCTTTTATCAGCCTCTCCCTATTTCCCCCACCCCTAGCCCCTGGCAACCACTTTTCTGTTTTTATGAGTTTGACGTTTAAAAAAACAAATTCCACATATATACGTGATATCATGTAGTATTTATCTACTGTCTGGCTTTTTCACTTAAGATACTGTACTCAAAGTCTATCTCCATGTTGTCAAGAATGGCAAGATTTCCTACACGGCTGAATAACAGTCACATATGTGTATCTCTCTGTGTGTGTATATATATATATAAAACATCTTCTTTATCCATTGACAGTCACTTACATTGTTTCCATATTTTGGCTACTGTGAATAATGTTGCTATAAACATGGGTGTGCAAGTAGAAGTATCTCTTTGAAGTCCTTTTTTCACTTACTTTGGAAAAATACTTAGAAACGGCATGTTGGATCATATGGTCACTCTATTTTTCAGTAAATGGCTACAGCTTTGAACATTAGATCATTCTAGAAAAAATAACTAATGTGAAGTTCTTGAGTTCCTAGAGCTGGTCCCATGCCCCCCCTTTCCCAGGGACAACAGAAACACTGACCGATTCTGCAGAAGTCCCCTTCCCAGCCAGGGCTGCAGCAGCACGTTCCAGTAGGGGTGCAGTAGCCGTTCCGACAGAGTCGGGAGCACTCAGATGTTAGGGTCTGGGCGGGCTGGACCACGGCCCTGCATTCCTCAGGCATCAGAGGTCTGCATCAAAAGACAAAATCAAAAGTGCGTTTTGGTTGAAAACCAGCACTGGGATAAAATCGAGCAATTTTGTAGCTTACAAAGCATGTCTCTTCCTTTCTCTGGAAATTTTTCTTTTAAGTCACTCAGACAGAAAGGTCGTCAACTTTCTAAGAAAACATACACCCGTGAGAAAACAAAATAACCAGTTTTGAACCAAAGGGAACACATTAAACATGTTTAAGAAACTTTATCACGATCAAGATTCATTGATTAAAAATGTAATTACATTACACCAATATTTTGGTGGGCCTTCCCTGGTGGCTCAGCGGTAGAGAATCCGCCTGCAGTGCAGGAGGTGTGAGAGACACGGGGTTGATCCCTGGGTGGGGAAGAGCCCCTGGAGAAGGAAATGACAACCTGCTGCAGTATTCTTGCCTGGAGAATCCCATGGACAGAGGGGCCTGGTGGGCTGCCGGGCATGGAGTCACAAAGAGCGGGACACGAATGAAGCGACTAAGCACACACACGATTTTTTGGTATCTAAGAATTCCTAGCAATTACAATTTTTAAAATGAAGATGTATGGATATTTTAAGCTTTTTTTTTTTTCTGCAGAACTCCAAAAGTTTTTAGGAATAGAAAAAATAGGCATGTTTGGCAATATTAGGGGGCTGAAGGCAGTCATTAAAATGAGTGCTTGTAGCCTAAAAAGCTTTGAAATTGCTTTTTATTTCATTTTCATGTTTGAGATACTTTTTCCCAGAATGACTGGTCTTGAAAGGACATAAATGATACATGTGTGTTTCTGGACTCACAGTTTAAACTCTATGCAATAAATGATCTAAATAGAGAGATTTTTATATACGTATGTGTATATGTGTACATACATATTTTTATAATTTTATTTTATCCTGCTATAAAGAAAAAGAATGCTAATAGTAGCGAACAAAAGTATCTTATCTGTCACTTAAAAAGTCACAGACTTTGTTTTAACTGCTTGACAACTGCCATCATTTAAAAAAGGACCAAGCTGCCTTCAGAAAATTGTCATAAGTCTTCATGTTTTTGAGTGAGAGGTTATCTTTCAAGGTGGTTCAGGCTAGAAGCATGACCCCAACTGCTCATTACCTCATCTTTGAGAAAAAATTTGCAATGGCCCTTTGCTATCAGTCACTGCTACCTGCGCCTCAGTGTGGTGAGAAAGCTCTTTTCAGGGAAGGAATGTAAACAAACGCTTCATCACCGGTCAAATCACCACCGTGAAGAAGGCCAAGTCAGTTGGAGTCCTTAAGTACCATAACAAAGAAGGTGATAATTATGGGTCAGGACCACCATAGAGGTAAATGATACAGCTTTCCGAGAGAAGCAAATAATTAGGCCCCGAAGCCTCAGTTTTTTTGAGACAGGTTATCTTGTTATGCCCCATGGCAACGTGAACTGTGATAATAATTTGAGGTCTGATCTGAGACTGTTTCTACAATGAGTCAAAACCATATTTAAAATATCCAGTGACTTCTTTAGCTCCTCTCTCCAATTAAAACCACTCTCTGTTTAAAGTGTTATTTGGGATGAACATGTACGCACTGCTATATATAAAACAGATATCTAATACAAACCTAATGGATAGCACAGGGAATTCTGCTCAATATTCTGCAATATTCTAAATGAGAAAAGAATTTGAGAGAATAGATACATATATATGTACAACTGAATCCCTTTGCTGTACACCTGAAATTAACACAACATTGTTGATCAACCATACTCCAATATAAAATAAAAAAAATTTTTAAATAAATTACTGATTTTTGCAACTATTGTGACAATTCAGAAAACTCCCTTAAATTGACTCAACCTCTTATTTAAATCTAGAAATAGTCCAGTTTATGTGAAGGTACTTGAGACATTCTACATTTTCACTCTGAACACACTACCTAATATTTTGCTTGTCTCTCCCCACCACTTCCTGCCCCAAGGAAGTCTTTCTGGGAGTAAGGGCAGAGGGTGATATGGTGGAGAAAACATTAAATGGCCAAGGAAAGTGAGGGAAAAATCTTTGCCTTCTTATTTTGAACAGCCCAAGTCTGCTCAATTTTTCCCTCACATAAAATTCTTATTTCGTTTGAGATACTATGGTGGCATTTTGACCATCAGAAGAGCAGTTTCTCAGAAGTCGTGATGTTCTTCTGAATTACAGATCACATTTACTGAGTGATATTCGGTAAACAGGTACTTTTCACATTTTCCTGGTAACTGAGATTCTATTTATCCAGTTCTATTTAGGCTACCCATTCCAGTATTCTTGGGTTTCCCCTGTGGCTCAGCTGGTAAAGAAGCCACCTGCAATGTGGGAGACTTGGGCTCGATCCCTGGGTTGGGAAGATGCCCTGGAGAAGGGAAAGGCTACCCACTCCACTATTCTGGCCTAGAGAATTCCATGGACTGTATAGTCCATAGGGTTGCAAAGAGTCAAACATGACTGAGTGATCTTCGTTTTCACTTCATTTGTTACTAATGAACAAATGTTACATGTGAACTAATGATTTTCGTCTGACTTCATTTGTTCATGCTCTTTCCAATTTATTCAAGAAGAGAGACCCAGAAGTAGAGTGTGTCAGGAATATGTTACATGCGATGGAAAATGTGCAGTCAACATAGCTCACATGCTTCTTGATTATACGGTTTACACCTGAGCAGATGAAGCTAAAGAGAAGACACCATGGGATCAAGAATGTAGGTGACTTTGATCAAACAGCTACAACCAGAAGATGTTGCCTGTTTGAAGCAAAGTATAGGGTCATTGAGCCATGTGCGCTGGGAACAGATAAGGTAGTCTGATGCACAGGGATTCACAAGTATGGTTTTTCGGGGCAGGATACCTGATCCTTGTTTCCCAGCTGATCTTCCAATTAGACAGTTTGATTGATTTTCACCAAACATTTAAATGTGTGTAAACTCAGATTATGGAGAGAATTCTATTTTTTTTTTTTTAATTTGCTTAAGATAGAGCAAATGCTTATCTATCTGTAGATGTGATTGCTTCATGCTTGGGCTTGTTTATATAAGACTGTGTGGCTGTCATATATAAACATGATTCACTTAAATTTTTATTTAATTACCTACAAAAGTAACTTTATTCTTTTATGAAGTTGACAACTAATATTCCTCACTTAGCATGTTAAAATCCACTCCGTGTCCCTTTAAACTATTATTCTATTGGGAACCTTGAATATGAAAGTGTACATCAAACATAGCCCATGACTTATTGGACCTCACTTTCCTTAAGGAATGAGGAGCCCTATTTCTTCTTTCCCTTCCCCATTGAAATAAAAGTTTTCTGAGGGCAAAATCTGTATATTCAGTCCTCTTCAAGTCTAGCCACTGACTGCCAGGCACTATACTTTTTATGGGGGGAAGACAAAAACGAAACAGTATGCTGATCCTCATGGAGACCACAGTGGGGAAGACAGACAGGCAAACACAAAAGTGTAAGGCAGTAGGGTCTTTGTTATGATAGAGGGGTATATGAAGTTATCAGGAATACAGACGAGGGTGCAATTAATTTAGGGCTGAGGGATACTATGGGAAGATGGTATTTAAGCTACCAAAGCATTTTATCTCCTCAACTACTTATAGTCCTAGGAGGTAGGAAAATACCATGGAATTTCAACATGTTTATTGAACTAAATGCATACAGTAGAAACTTTTTCAAATCTAGAATATAAATTCCATGAAGACCAATAATTCCCTCTCTTCTCTTGTATCTTTTCAGGACCCAGAAGAGTGCACAGCACATGCAAGACGCTTATTACCAATCTGCTGAATGAATGAAATGAGTGTAATTTTAAAAGGGTGTTTGGTTCTTTAAAATTCTGTTGAGTGATGATATTAGGAACAGACAATTTAGGGGAGGCATATGATTAAAATTGAATCACTACACTTTTATATCATAAGCATAAAACTAAATTCACTGTATTTCTTTCTGTTGCCTAAATCAACTCAAGTCTTACAAAATTCTTCCAAGGCACAATTAAATGCACTTTAAATAAAGCATTTTACACTAATTATAATTGTAACAAATAAACAACAGGCTAAGAAGTAAGCAAGACATAAAGAGATATGATTATTTTCTCCTCCAATTGGGAATTAAGTCAACACATCAAAATTCATTTTTCTAGTAATATATTTGACAAAGCCTGACAAAGATTGTTGGAGAGTTCAACCATTTCTTTTCTCTACATACACTCTTTGTCCTAGGGACATTTCTTCCTTCCATTGAAAGAAGTAAGTTTCCTTTACATGGAATAAATAAGAATTAAGAAAAGGGAATAGAAGAAGTAAATGTGAACTTTATTATTATTGTCACCTTGAAATAGACCATCTTGTATTTCAAAATTATTACATATACACACCTAGATGGGATCTAAACACAAATCTAGAGTATATACCTGTAATAGATAAACTCATTTTTCATTCTTAATTTTTATTGAACCAGGAATTTGGCATTTTAATATAGGCCTAATAAGAATTGCTTAAATAGTATTCTCCTTCTAAACAGAGAAGTTTATTTTTTAAATAAAAGTTTTATTTTTTAAACTTTTAGACCCTTATGTCTGCTGAATGAAGTCTGAGATAGCTTTCAAAACAGAAAACTTACCTAAGAGGATATTTAGGTTTTTAATAAAGAATATATGGTATCCATTTGTTGAGTTATTCTCCATAATTCTCAAAATTTAATTTAAATTTCCTAATTTGAAAAACACATTTCCAAATCCCTTTACACATGGCAAATAATAAAACACTAAAGGGTTAGTGCAGAAAACTACCCAACATTTCCTAATCTATAAAGCACTGTTTTCAGAAGTGTAAGACATTTTCTTAGAAATCTACTTTGATTCATTTTGTGTAGTAGTACAAAGCTTTAGATACTTTCTTGAAATAAAGGAGAAAATTGAGAAACCCAGGAAGTAATTTATAACACACATCTTATCATAATGGTGACTGTCTCTGTGTAGTGGGTTAAAGAATGATTTTAATTTTAGGATCTTTAATTTAATAAGTGACTGACTCAATCAATGGGAAGTCTCTGTCCATCTGTATGGATGCACAGGGATAAGTTCTGTCTTAGCAGGCCTGATCTTCAGAGTGAGTGCTGCAGAGACTGATCTATTGTATCTTTTATAAAAAGTAAAGCGTTCATTCTGAAATTTTTTTTAAGGGGTTCAGATTTTAAATTCATGTTATTGTAAAACAAGGTACATTGATCATGAGTAATACTCTTTTATAAGATTCTGAATTGTTGAAGGTTTCAGAAGATGAGCTTATTCTTCAGCTTCTCTTAGACAATGTTCTGCTTGAGGTGATTTAGGAGGTGATGTAAGAACCGTCTTACTTGTTTTTTTATTTTTTTCTTGTGGAATCTTATCTCCCTGACCAAGGATCAAACTCAGGCCCTCAACAGTGAGACAGCAGAGTCCTAAGCACTAGACCACCAGAGAATCCCCTTACTCCTTTCTCCACAGCCATGTTGCGACACATGCAAAAGTGATCCCTTACAACTAAAACCTTTGCAAAACTCTTTTCCTTTTTTTTTTTTTTTGACAACTAGTCGTCTTCATAATAGAAAGTAGAAAATTAAATTATACAATTGTTGTTGTTTAGTCACTTAGTTATGTCTGACTCTTTGTGACTCCGTGGACTGTAGCCTGCCAGGCTCCTCTGTCCACGGCATTTTCCAGGCAAGAATATAGGAGTAGGTTGCCATTCCTTCTCTAGGGATCTTCATGATCTAGGGATCAAACCTGTATCTTCTGAATTGGTAGGAGGGTTCTTTATCACTGAACCCCCAAAATTATAAAATGGGGAATAATAAAAGGATCCTAATGGAAATTCTAAGGAGGAATAGAGAAAATATTTCTAGTCTACTATCTGCAATTGGAGAATTGTAGTATGTGTGACGTCAGCATTATTTACATAGCCCAAACTGAGCTTCTGATATCCACACCTCAATCTTGGCCCTCAGACTTCCCAGGTGGTGCTGGTGGTAAAGAAGCCACCTGTTAATGCAGGTGACAAAGGAGATTCAGGTTTGATCCTCGGGTCAGAAAGATCCCCTGGAGGAGGGCGTGGCAATCCATCCAGAATTCTTGCCTGGAGAATCCCATGGATAGACAGCGTAGAAGGCTACAGTTGATAGGGCTGAAAGAGTCGGACACGACTAAAGTGACTTGGCGAGCACACAATCCCGATCCTTCTACAGGGATGAGGAGCTTCTCTATTTCAGTTAATGGCAGCTCCCCTTTTTTTTTTTTTGCAAAGCTATTTTCATGTTTTTTCCAATTCTCATGAGTTAGGAAAAACTGTTAAGTCTAAATCCTCATTACACAGTGTGACACAGAATAACAGGCCTAGCACCACCTAGGAGTTTGTCAGAAATGTGAATCTCAGGCCCCTCCCCAGACATATAGAATCAGAGCCTAAAAAAAAAAAAAAAAAAAAAAGAATCAGAGCCTGCACTTCACTCAGTTTATGCATAGTCAAGTTACAGAGGGACTTTTCAAATTTAGGGCCATTCCCAGCCAATGGTGATTAATGGGGGGCCATAAATTAATGTGGTCAGCAGCTTCCAGGACGGAATATTCTGGAATCTTTGACTAGATGGAATATGACCTCTGCACAAGGAGGCAGCCTTCCGGTACCACCAGATTTGATGGCTTAATGGATCTCCTCACTCTGGAAGCATTTGGATACGTAGGTGATAATCCATAAACATGCATGGTTCTAAAATCATGATTCAGCACTTTTACCTCAAAAAAAATTAAGAAAATGGAAAACTCATGATTGGTGAGATTTTTACTATTTTCCCATTTGTATAGCTTGAGGCATAGGAATGAGCACTAGTATATTAATACTGTGTCATCTTTTAAATACTCATTTTAGGGTCTTTCTCCAAGGTCAACATACAAAGGCATTTTTGTTTATTTTCAGTCTGGATAATTTTTTTGGTTTGAGTGGTCACTAAATTCTTCTTATTCATGTTGAAATTTCTCTTTTCTAGGTTTCAGTTTACCCATGAGGAGTAGAAGTTTGGATTCCGACTACATATAACCAGTTTGTAGCACCTGTTAAAATGATAATACACCATACAAATTCAATTTGGCTGTGAGGAATCTTATATATTCATAATATGATCCTATTCCAGGTCAGAGAAGAGACTATGGAATCTGTTTCTGTGTAATCATGCAAAACTGGTTTCACAGGACTTCGTGGCTATATAGATGGCAATACACACTTCCTAACAATATTTTTCAAGTACCATATGAGATCTATCAAAAAATTGAATGTTTTAAGAGCTACTTGCTTTCATTTCATTCTTAAGGAATGCCTTCTTTGATATTATATCACATGTAGGCCACTTAGAAAAATCTTTTTATGTATGTCCTCCATAACCCTGATATTGAGATGAAGGAAAAGAAAACAAATTCAAGAATACCTCTGAAGTTATATACATTACTGATCATATTAAACATTATTCATTTGTACTGTATATTTCTATAATTCAAGTTTAGAATGGGGAAACCAGTGCTCTACCTTATTTCTCAAACTACTGCATTTTTCTGTTCTGAAAGGCACTGAAGAGTGGGGCTAGGCTTGGGCATTTTTCTCTGGGTCCAAGGTTGACTTTGTTCTAAGGTCTGTGACTTAACTGCTGAGCAGGTGATCACTCAGACATAGGAGTGTCCAAACATTTGTTCCCCCATAGTATCCGTGCATTTGTTATCTATGTCTGTGTCGCTATTTCTGCTTGGCAGACAAGATCATCTATACCATTTTTCTAGATTCCACATATATGCATTAATATAACAATATTTGTTGGACTGCCTAGTGCTATTGTTGTTCAGTTACTCAGTCGTGTCTGACTCTTTGCAACCCCACGGACTGCAGCACCCCAGTCTTCCCTGTCCTTCACCATCTCCGTCTTCACCTTTGCTCAAACTCATGTCCGTTGAATCAGTGATGCCATTCAACCATCTCATCCTTTGTCATCCCCTTCTCCTCCTGCCTTCAGTCTTTCCCAGCATCAGGATCTTTTCCAATGAGTTGGAGCTTCACATCAGGTGGCCAAAGTATTGGAGCTTCAGCTTCAGTCCTTCCAATGAATATTCGGGGTTGATTCCCTTTAGGATTGACTGGTTTGATCTTCTTGCTGTCCAAGGGACTCTCAATAGTCTTCTCCAGCACCACAGTTCAAAGGCATCAATTTTTCAGCACTCAGCCTTTTTTATTGTCCAGCTCTCATATCCATACATCAGTTCAGTGCAGGCGCTCAGTCATGTCTGACTCTTGGTGACCCCATGGATTATAGCACACCAGGCTATCCTGTCCAACACCAACTCCCAGAGCTTACTCAAACTCATGTTCATAGAGTTGGTAATGCCATCCAACCATCTCATCTTCTGTCATCCCCCTTCTCCTGCCTTCAATCTTTCCCAGGATCAGGGTCTTTTCCAATGAGTCAGTTCTTCGCATCAGGTGGCCAAAGTATTGGAGTTTTAGCTTCAGCATCAGTCCTTCCAATGAATATTCAGGACTGATTTCCTCTAGGATGGACTGGTTGGATCTCCTTGCAGTCCAAGGGACTCTCAAGAGTCTTCTCCAATAACACAGTTCAAAAGCAGCAATTCTTCAGTTTTCTTTATAGTCCAACTCTTACATCCATACCTGACTACTGGAAAAAATCATAGCTTTGACTAGATGGGCCTTTGTGGCAAAGTAATGTCTCTGCTTTTTAATATGCTGTCTAGGTTGGTCATAGCTTTTCTTCCAAGGAGCAAGCATCTTTTAATTTCATGGCTGTAGTGATTTTGGAGCCTCCCAAAATAAAGTCTGCCACTGCTTCCATTGTTTTCCCATCTATTTGCCATGAAATGATGGGACCGGGTGCCATGATCTTAGTTTTCTGAATGTTGAGTTATAAGCCAACTTTTTCACTCTCCTCTTTCACTTTCATCAAGAGGTTCTTTAGTTCTTCTTCACTCTCTGCCATAAGGGTGGTATCATCTGCATATCTGAGGTTATTGATATTTCTCCCAGCAATCTTGATTCCAGCTTGTGCTTTATCCAGCCTGGCATTTCACATGATGTACTCTGCACATAAGTTAAATAAGCAGAGTGACAATATACAGCCTTGACATACTGCTTTCCCAATTCTGAACCAGTCTGTTGTTCCATGTCCAGTTCTAACTGTGGCTTCTTGCAGGTTTTGCAGGAGGTAGGTGAGGTGGTCTGATATTCCCATCTCTTTAAGAATTTTCCACAGTTTGTTGTGATCTACACTGTCAAAGGCTTTGGCACAGTCACCGAAGCAGAAGTAGATGTTTTTCTGGAATTCTCTAGCTTTTTCTATGATCCAACAGATGTTGGCAATTTGATCTCTAGTTCCTCTGCCTTTTCTAAATCCAGCTTGAACATCTGGAAGTTCTCAAGTTCACACACTGTTGAAGCCTAGCTTGAAGGATTTTGAGCATTACTTTGCCAGCATGTGAAGAGTGCAGTTGTGCAGTAGTGTTAATGAGATTATTAGAAAGTTCACAAATACCTGCTCAGTTTTGTTCAATAGTTAAAGATGCAACCCAAATAAAAGCAGATACCGAAGCCACTTACACCTTCCAGTAATTTCATATTCAACTTTATCCTCTGAGATAGAGCCGACCTTGTTACTCCCAATTTAGAAGATTAGAACATGGATGAAAATATGAAATGACTCTCACACAGCCTAATTCAAGATAATCTGGAATTCTTTTCTAGCATAGATTTTTACTCAACTGGTCCTCTTCAGGAACAAAGGGAGCTAGGCACTGTATTTCAGGCCCTTTATTAACCTCCCTATCCAAACACCACCACCAAGATAGACAAGTATCTAAAAGGGTGTGTGAATTGCCTTCATTCAACTTTATCAGCTTAACTCAATGCATTTATTTCCAGGGGAAAATTAGGAAATGAAAAGGTATATATTTCCTTGAAAGGAAGAACCTAGGAGAAATGACTAATGAAACTAGATAAGGTTGTTTGCTTTTAGGGAGAAACAAAGTCCAATTTTATTAAATTGCCTTAGGTGTTTCTTATACTATTTTTGTTATGTCCTTAATTCAGAAACTGGTCTATTATAATTATTAGAAAAATAGGCATTTCACTTTAGCTCAGTGGACTTGTTCCTGAAAAATCTTGTATTGTATAATAAAAATAAGGTTTATAGGAAAAATAGAGCTGAAGCAGACTCTTCAAGATCTATGCAACTCTGTACCTAAAGCACTAACAAAAGTAAAATGTGGTGCCATGGAGAGGGTATCCCAGGGATACCAGAGTCACCTGCAGGTGGAGGAGAGAGTCACTCAGGGAAGATCAGAAGCACACAAAATATTGTATATTAATGCATAAACGTGGAATCTAGAAAATGGTATACATGATATTATTTGCAAAGTGTAAATAGAGACACAGATGTAGAGAACAAATATATGGATACCAAAGGGGAAGGGAGAGGGGTGGCAGGAATTGGGAGACTGGGCTTGACACACACACACAGTTGATACTATATATAAAATAGATAGGGGTTTCCCAGGTGGCTCAGTGGTAAAGAATCCACCTGCCAAGGCAGGAGAGTCAGGAGACATGGGTTCAATCCCCGGGTTGGGAAGATCCCCTGGAGGAGGAAATGGCAACCCACACTGTTCAGTATTCTTGCCTGAAAAACCCCACGGACAGAGGAGCCTGGTGGGCTACTGTCCATGGGGTCACGCAGAGTCAGATACGGCTGAGTGACAGCATGCAAGTATAAAATAGGTAACTAATGAGAACCTGGTGTGTACCACAGGGAACTCTACTTACTGCACTGAGGTGACCATATGTAGGGCTGACTCACTTTGATGCATGGCAGAAGCTAACACAACATTATAAAGCAACTGCTTCCCTTGTGGCTCAGTGGTAAAGAATCTGTCTGCAGTGCAGGAGACCTGGGTTTGATCCCTGGGTTGGGAAGATCTGGAGGAGGGCATGGCAACCCACTCTAGTACTCTTGCCTAGAGAATCCCATGGACAGAGGAACGTGGCAGGCTGCAGTCCTTAGGGTCACACCGTCGGACATGACTGAAGCAGCAGCATACTCCAATAAAAATTAATTAAAACACACACACACACACACAACGAAAAACCACAGAAGCGAGGCTTTGATCTCAGGAGGAAGTGAAACCTGTGAAGAGCCATGCAATGGCTCTGGGGTTGGGTGGGGGAACTCAGTGCCATGCTTCTTTCTTGTTTTAACTCAACTGGGGAGGCTCCTTCTGCCTGGACAAGTCAGGCTGAGGCCTTGTTCCTCTTGTCATTCTGGCTTTAACGGCTTGGAAAGCTACATGATTTCCATGTTATGCAACCATGCTTTTCTTTTACAGGTGAGTTAATTAGTCTGAAAGAAAATCACAGCATAGCAGAACAGACTGCTGTGAAGCCAAATTATGGTGAGTTTTACCCACCTTGGTACATATTGGCTTCTGGACCATTAATTTGGCAATTTATAATATACCATGTTTTGACATAATTTTGTTGTTCCAGAGTGGCAATATTTATCTCTGAGAACATTGCTAATGTTTTAGACAATGTGTGCAATCTCTTGATTTAAGATAAAAATAAGCTCCTTAGAGAAAAGGACCAAATCCTCATGTATATTCTCCCTTCATAACGCATAATGGAGGCTACCCACTCCAGTGTATTCTTCGGCTTCCCTGGTGGCTCAGCTGGTAAAGAATCTGCCTGCAATGCAGGAGACCTGGGTTTGATCCCTGGGTTGGGAAGATCCCCTGGAGAAGGGAAAAGCTTTCCACTCCAGTATTCTGGCCTGGAGAATTCCACAGACTGTATAGATCATGGGGTCACAAAGAGTCGGACATGACTGAGCAACTTTCACTCCACTTTCATAATACATAATACAATACCTTGCACACAGGAGACAAGCCAAAGATACCTGCGCACTCATTAAATCTCATGATTTAATCTTGTATAACTAGATTTACTCTGATAGGATAGAAAATAAAAACTGAAAAATTAGGGTTCAACGAAAAGTCAACGCAATTGCATCCTAATATAAAGAAGGAACCTAATTCTGTTCAGAATTTTATATCCAAAATAAATTTTTTTAATTTAAAAACTTAGCGATAAAAATATTAGACACTAAATAAGAAACATTGGTGACCAGTGTTTTAAATGGGAAGTAAGATTTGAAACAAGTTTCTATCCTTTAAAATAGCACAAAAATGTCAGCTTAAATTCTCTTTGAAGACCATCAGGATGCCAAATTTTCAAATTTTGATGTTACACCTTTCGATTCACTTATCAATATTGATAAAAATGAGGCATTTAAGCAACAGTTTTTTAAGTCAAGTAAAGTGAATTAGTTAAAAAAAAATGATGCTAGGGTACAATATGTCTCTTTAGAAAGTGCATCTTCCTCTAGCAAGCATTTTTTACAAATTTATGTGGCTGTTCCATGCAAGATTAAATCTGTCTTTATCTCAAGAACTGCAATATCTGATAATATACTGTCTTACAATGAAAGTATGATATTCAGGTCTGGTAATAACAGATTTCCACCATTGTCCCAGGCAGGGGAGAAACATGGATATTGAAATGCTTTTAATTATCCTTCAATAAAAAATAAATTATTAACAAAATAAACAAAAAAAGAAAAAAAAGAAATGCTTTTGAAAGTTTTTGACTCAACAAATGAGTCTCTTTTTGAAGAATATAATTTTAGCTATTCATATTCTCCATTTTCTGCCTTTTTAACAAATGCCACTTGTAAGTGACAATTCAATCAAGTTTTCATAGCAATCTGTACAAATTACTCTAGGAACTGATATACCAACATTCAAAATTGATAGTTTAAGGAAGACTATATAATTAATATAAAGCAGAAAATTCCCTTGAATACTGTGGTCACATGTGACATCTTCAGAAAATAGAATCTAAATGTAAGAAGTCTTATAGTATAGGTTTTTAAAATAACAGGATCATTTCAATAAAAGTTTTTAATCAGTTATGATATAATATTTTGTATGTATCTTGAAATAGGTGATGGTGCTACATAGACTTGTATGGACTATTTGAGTGTCTTTAAGTATGTCTGTGTACATATATACACATACAAGTCTTGGTAAAGAATGAATAAAATTCCAGTTATCCTTAGACCATTACCATATATTATGTATGCATTCTCATCCATTCATTAAAAGTTTATCTTATCCCATTCTTTTGTAATATATCTTTAAATTTTCAGACGCTTCTGGCAATTTAGGAAGGATTTGTTAGCTAAAAATATTGTGCACCACAACATAAGTATAGCTTATTAAGAATAAAATGTAAGCAGGCACATAAGTGTATGTCATTTTTGGTGACTGGAAATGTAGAAAAACCATAGCAAAAATGTGGACCATGCTTCCCTTGTCTTTTTGACTTCAAATCCACCACACTGAATGGATTTTTATAAGGCATATACTTGTTCATGACCTCTAGTGTTAAGAAATTCTGTCATGTTTGAAAACTAGTCCCTCGTCGAGCCTGTGTCCCTGTTAATAGCTGAAAGGTCAATGGAGCTGCTAAACAGTTTGTATTACTGTCAGGGTGGCCATGAAAACACCGCCTGCAGCAAGAGGACTCGGCAGCTGGGTCAACAGGCACTGTGGGGATTTATCAACCTAGGGAGGCCACTTGCATAAAACTCTGACTGATGAATTGGGACTAGACTGGCTTATTGGGCTAAACCCTCTCCATTATGCATGGCTTTCTTTAGGATGGCAGAGCTGCCTGCCAGCTCCCTGAGACATATGCGAAGGATAAACAGAACCAATTTCCTCTCATGAAGTGATTTTTTTTGGTGGGAAAAAAAAGCACTCTTCAGCATCCAGCATACTAAGTAGTAGGATGAAGATATTAAGAAAAAAGTAAGCAAAGAACAGTGAGGGCGGGGGGCATAGTGGGGAGGATACAATATTAATACCATCATATTTATTAGTTTCCAGACTTCCAAATAACCTATACCTAAACAGAAGAACATTGCAAACTGTTGTTACTACCAGCAACAGTCCTTAAACAGAAAGGATTTAGGTGAATTAGGAGTGATTTCAAGATGAGATTAAAAGTCATAGTTTTTCTTTTAGCAGCTGGTATATGAACAGTAAAACCATAAATACATAGACACCTTGGTTTAGGCATGAGGGCAGTTTTTGATATTGGTCATACCGAATTCTGGAGATAGGATGTTTCTGTAAAATAACCTCTGAAGCTGGGAATTTGCATTGTTAATTTATAGACCTCTTAAGGGAATGGGCTGTGTGATTTGAGTGGGTATAACAGATAAGCAAGGTGTTAAAATAGAAAAAGACTGGGCACACGGTAATTAACTCAGTATGTTTAAGAATGATGTTTTACAAATTCCTGGAGAAATAACCCTGGAAATATTTCCAGGTCAAAAAAGGGCCTTTAGTTTCCGTTCATCTGATACAAAAATTAAAGAATCTTTTTCAATAGTGTGAAAAGATTTGCATTCTATAAAAATGAAGCTTGGTGAATTCATAACTCTGTTAGAATTCTTTCATTTCCGCTCCTCAGGAGCACTTGTGTGATTCTGAAAAGATTTAACGAAGAACAAACCTCTAAGACATGACCTGAACAATTGAAAGCTAGACTCAGAGTTCTTGCCCTGGTGACTCAGACAGTAAAGAACACGGCTATAATGCAGGAGACCTGGGTTCAATACCTGTGTGAGGAAAATCCCCTGGAGAAGGGAATGGCAACCCACTCCAGTATGCTTGCCTGGAGAATCCCATGGACAGAGGATCCTGGTGGGCTAAGGTCCATGGGGTTACAAAGAGTTCTTTAAAACTCCGTGGACATCTTGACCCCAATTTTGGCACTAAAACAACCTCAAAAGTTGTGAGATCAATCACCTGAAATAATCCTTGAGTGCATGGAATGAGCACCAGTGGTACTGAAGAACAGCATAGGCTTTAAATCCATTATATTATCTTCACAGCGCTCTGAGAGGCAGAAGCAGAATGCTCACCTGCACTTGATAGACAGGCAGAGGAGCAGTGTGGTGGCATCCACATTCCAAGATTCAGAGACAAGACCATCTGACTACTGGGCTTGCCAGGATCAACTTCCTTGCCTTAACCAGCCTTGGGGGGCACTACTAAATGAAACGAAAATGATGGCCCAGTTCCTCTGCTCTATGCATTGACATGCTGGCTGAAGGAGTCCCAGATCACGGCATGCAGAACCCAATACTCGAGGCTTCAGGGGACCTAGTGAGGGGGGCCAGTAAACTGGGAGACTGGCATTGATTCTATCCTAACTCCACTCCGCCATGAGACTTAATTTTTCTACCTCTGAAGGTATCCCCATGCTAAGATGGAGGCAACGTTCATCTCTTTTCTGCTTTTCCTTTAAAATCTCCTATGTCCTAGTTAAGCTGTAGAGAAAGCTGGTTGTATTCTCATGGAAGTTTCCTTTGATTACAATGGCATTTGTGTTTTTTATAATAGGCTATCAAACCATCCTTTCTGAGAAGGATGCCCACTGTAAAGGATTTTACATTTATGTCAATAGTTAAGTAACATATAGGCTGGGAGCTTCCCAGGTTGCTCAGTGGGTAAAGAATCTGCCTGCAATTCAGGAGACGTGGAAGACGTGGGTTTGATTCCTGGGTTGAGAAGATCCCCTGGAGGAGAAAATGGCAACCCACTCCAGTATTCTTGCCTGGAGAATTCCAGGAACAGAGGATCCTGGTGGCCTATAGTCCATGGAGTCACAGAGAGTCGGACACGGCTGAGCAAATGAGAACTCAAACAATAGATAGCCTGAGACCAGACTGTCCTTAAAGATGGAGGTGGTAATGCTGGGACCTCATCCGTGGTAATGCTGGGACCTCATCCGATCTTGTCAAAATGACCCAAGAATATGGCATATGATTTATAAACTCCCGCATCTTCTTTTTAAACACATTTTTAATTGGAGGAAAGTTGCTTTACAATGTTGCATTGGCTTCTGCAGTACAACAAACGTGAACAGCTGTATGTATTCACATATCCCCTCCCTGGTGAGCCTCCTCCCACTCCCACCCTTCTAGATCACGTCAGAGCACTGAGCTGAGCCCCCTGTGCTGTACACAGCTTCCCACGAGCTCTCTGTTTTACACACGGTACTACTCTCTCAGTTCATCCTAACTTCTCCTCTCCTTCCACTGCTGTGTCTACAAGCTTCATTTTGTTGTGTGTGTGTGTGTGTGTGTGTGCGCGCGCAGGAAAAAAGAGAGAAAACACAAATCTTATGGTGTGTAAGAATGGAACATCTATGACACAAAGCAGAATATAAGATTTCTATGATTTATAGTTCTCTTTTAGAGCCATGAGTCAACTGATACTTGAAATTTATTCTGAAAACATTATTTGAACAAGTCTGGGGTTCCTCCACAAGAATACAGTTAATCTAAGATTTTAATGGGAATGAGATATTTGTTGTAACAAGAAATATCTGTGGATTATTATTTTTCTTTTGGTTGATGAGGCTCTTTCTTCAAATTCTCCCTTAAGTGTTTTAGAAAAGCAGTTGTGCTATTAACATTGTGAGGGTAGTAATTTGCTCGTGTTTCCAAAATAGCCCCATTCACATATACTAAAGTGTCTGCTTATACAGACCTTCCACTCGTGTCGGGAGAACTACTATAATAATAAACGTTGGCATCCAAATCGAAACAGCATGCGGCTCCCAACAAATGTTTATGAAAACATTTGTTTTCTTACAGTCAGTTTAATTTTGAAATGTATGCCTAGGCCTGTGTACAAGGACGGTGTCTCTGGGACTCTGTTAATCCCCCCCCCACCTCCTCAAAACCAAACACACCTCTTAACCCTGGCCCCACACGTGACAGGACTCACCAGAAACAGGCACCACAGTGAAAAGGCAGGCCTTTGAGGTATGTCACTCTGAGACCACCCTACGAGAGGAGGCCTCGAGATCGCAGAGCCAAGGCCCCTCATGGCAACCCTGGTAATTAGACACTAATAATGGACTGAAGGTGTAACATTCACCTCAACTCACCACCAACAGACTAAACAATCCATTGGAAGAGAGAAACCTTTAGAATGAGTAATACAGCAGAAAGCTTGCAAAACTGTATCAACTTTGACAAACATAATAGAATAACAATGGCTATTTCAAAACTAATGGCATTCAATCCGAGTGAAACCCTAGACTGCATTCGGAGTCATTAGAAGGCTGCTAGTTTATGAATTAACATTGGTTTGATGTTTGTTCTTAATATCGCCAACTTCAATAATCACCAAGGTGTCTGATTTCTGAATTTTTCTTCATTCCTTAGTTTGCTTCTCATGAAGGACACTCAAGGAGGAAAAGAACCCTTACAGCGTGTAGATGGGTACTTCTCTTATTGTGAAAGAAAATGCATACTGTTAAATAGAGAAGGAAAGCTATCATCATCGCTGTGTGACAGATGGGTATATATGATGTCCTCTATCACAGACCATTTAGCATTGATTATTCCTCTTTGTTCTGCAACACCAACGTCAACCTATATTTTTCTCAGGAAAGGCAATGAATGCTTTCTGGGATGGAAAAAGGACAAGAACCTCCATTTGTTAGTCAGGGATTTTTTCCAGAAAAACATACACAATTTATAACCTACAAATATTTTTAAAGGGGAATTAAATGAATGCTTTTGGTAAACTTTTTGGATTATTGGAATGTTTTTCTCCTAAAAGAGACCTGAAATTTGGGGATTTCAATTTGTACGTGGGCTCACGAGTTTAACTTGGCATAGAAAGAATTAGAAATTCACTCACATAGTGGCGTTTTAAGCATCCTTGAGAATAATACAGACAAATCTCACAGATAATGTTGGGCAAAAGAAACCAGAAATGAGTACATCTTATACGATTCCACTTATACACAGTTCAAAAATGTGCTAGGTCAGTTAGTCGTATCCAACTCTGTGAGATGACATGGATTGTAGCCTACCGGGTTCCTCTGTCCATAGGATTTCCTAGGCAAGATTACTGGAGTGGGTTGCCATTTCCTCCTCCAGGGGATCATGCCCACCCATGTGAGATCTAACCTGAGTCACCTGCATTGGCAGGTGGGTTCCTTACCATTGTGCCACCTGGGAACTTCAAAAATGGGAGAAGCTAATCTATGCTGTTAGAGGTCACAGGATGATTCCTCGTGGCAGGGGAGGAAACTGGAAATAGAAATGAGGGGTCTTCAGGCCACCTGTATCCTTCCAGCCCTTCTTCTGGGTGCTGGTTACAGTGTGTGTCACTTATGAAAAACTGTCATACTGTATGCTTATGATTTGGGGCCTTTTCTGAATACATGCTTCAGTAAAAAGTTTGAAAAAAAAAAAAGGATTAAAAATTCATAGCACTGTGAAGCTAGAGTCTGACCACAACTGGTTCCACAGTGGTCATATACGTGAGTATACTGAAGTCCTGCAATAATTGTTTCTAAACTTACACCTAAAATCTATTTGACAGTATGTAATTGTAGTGGCTTCTGAGAGTTCTGATTTTATCCATGAAATTAACAACTGACTCGTGATGACCCAAGATAATTTGAAAGTTGAAGTGTATGCTGAAGTTGGGTTAGGTGGGTAGAGGGTAGCAGGGGAAGGATAATTATATTTTCTAAAGGATGAAACATTCACTTCTTCCTTTTGCTGAAGTCAGTAACAAAATACTTCTGTAGTTTTCATTTGTTTGGTCATAGAAGCTGTGAGCTTCCAGATAGCTGTCAAACGAGGCTTCGATGTTGAATTGCCAAAAAAACTTTCCTTGTGTGTGAGCATTCTCAGTTGCTCAGTTGTGTCCAACTCTTTGTGACCCCATGGACTGTAGCCAGCCAAGACTACAAGGATGCTATGGCTATGTACATGATCAAAATAACGCTTTTGAAGGTCAGGGTATTGAAGTCTAAGTTTTAGAGACTGGAGCTGAGGGGCTCTCAGGAGAGCACTCAGCAGATGGACAGGGCAGAAATGTTCATCTTTCAGTGCTAATTGCAATTCCATCACTAATTTGAATGCACTGGAATAACTTAGAGAATATTACTTGACTTAATAGAATGTTAAAAAAAAACTCACCTTTTGGGATCGATAATTTTGTAGAGTTTTCCATTGTGAGTCTGGGTCATACTTTTACTACTTGATAGAATGTAAACTTCACCTATGCAGAGAGAAATACAGTAAGTTAGTTCACAGTATTGTAAGGCTTTACCTTCTATTGACTGTGTGTGTATGCTCAGTTGCTAAAATCGTGTCTGACTCTTTGCGACCCCATGGACTGTAGCCCACTAGACTCCTCCGACAATGGGATTATCTCGGCAAGAATACTAGAGCAGGTTGCGATTTCTTCCTCCAGGGGATCCTGACCCAGGGATCAGACTCAAGTCTCCTATGTCTTCTGCACTGGCAGGTGGATTTTTTTTTTAATCACTAATTCTTTACCACCTGGGAAGCCCCATGTGTACGTCTATATGTATATTGGGCTTCCCAGGTGGTGCTAGTGGTAAAGAATCTGCCTGCCAGTGCAGGAGATACAGATGTGGGTTCAGTCCCTGGGTTGGAAAGGTCCCCTGGAGGAGGGCATGGCAACCTACCCCAGCATTTTTGCCTGGAGAATCCCACAGACAGAGGAGCCTGGAAGGCAACAGTCCATGGGGTAGCATAAGAGTTGGACATGACTAAAGGAACTAAGCACTCACAGTACATACATATATTATATAGTCATACATCCTCAGAAGATCACTGGCCTGAAGACCATGAGAGCTTCCCAAGTCCACCCTCAGTGACTCCGGCCACGTCTCCCCACGTCTCCCCATGGCTCTGGTATGAGCAGAGCGTAATCTCTCACCTTGATGACGGCCACAGCCTCCTAGCTGATCTCCCTGCTCTTACTCTTATTCTTCTAGGTTTACTCTCAGTATATCAGCTACAGAGATTCCTTACAAGGCAAGTGAGAGTGTATAAACTGGATTACCCTCTTCTGTATCAACACCCTCCAGTGACTTCTAATTTCCCTCCAATGGCTTCTACTCTCTCTCCAAGCCAAGGCTAAGTCCTGACAGAGGTCTACGACAATGTGCCCCCTTATTGCTCTGATGCCATCTGCAATGTTTCTGGCCTCCCTGGCCTCCTGACTTTGGAAACGGGAGGCAAGTTCCTGGTCCAGCATCCTGTTTCAGGCCCCCGCTGTCCTAGGCTGCTCCTGTCTTAGCATCTGTCCCAGGTCCTGTCTGTCATTAGATCACCACTAGGTACATTTCCCCTCTTTCGTCTGTGCTTATGTCATCTTTCTTGACTGTACTGTTTATTTATTTTAATAGATCTTTTTGATTTGGACCATTTTTAAGTCTTTATTAAATCTGTTACAATATTGCTTCTGTCTTATGTTTTGGCTTTTTTGGCTTTGAGGCATGTGGGGACCTTGGCTCCCTGACCGGGGATAGGACCCCCTGCACTGGAAGGAGAAGTCTTAACCACTGGACCACTTGGGAAGTCCCCTTATTGTGTTATTTAAAAGTACGCTTGTCCGAACTCCTAGTACACTTTGTGCCAACTCTTTCCTCTTAGGAGAGAACCACTCTCATTTATGACCATTCCTTCCATATAATTCAGTACATAGAACTGATCATATGATTAGGGAATTAGAAGTTGTTTTTATGATTATATTTTTATGAGGCTTTAAAATTTATGTTTGGTTCTCATTCATGAAATAGTCTTTGATTTAGTCTATATTTCTCTATTTTACTCTGTTATTATGTATTAAGCACACCCTACTGCTTTCTCACTTCTGGAAAGGATATTATGGGACTTATAATAAAAACATGACACAACAGAAAAAATGGCATTAAGAAACTAAGGAATGTAAGTAAAAAAAAATTCATATTTGTTTCATCAACTACTTTATGTAGTTTACCACATTTAATCCTTAAAACAAACCCATTCTGATTTTATGGTTAAAAACATACACACACACACACATCCAGAAAAAACTCATTAAAAAAATCGGACTCAATTTTATTATATGGCTCTTAATTAAAAACCAAAGAGTTTACATTAAACAGTGAAAGTCTATTTACTCTAAATTATGAAATATACATGATATTTTTGGTCTGGGACGGTAAGAACTGTGTGTGCTTCATTTCTGGTTCTCCCAACATTGTATTAAGTATGGACAGATATTTGGACATTTTAACCATGGTGGGGTGACGGTAGAAGGATAAATGATGGTAAGTTATTGGCAGTAAGGTCTGGGGCAACCAAAATGATTCATCAAAATGATTCTAAATACTTATCGCTAACTCTGTCACAAACAATTTGATCCTAATTTATACTTTAAAATCAGAATTTGCCAATGACGTTTACATTACATTACAGAAGATTGAAGTGAGAAAGGCTATATTTCTGGTTCATTTGAATGGGGTAGAAGAATTTCAAAGCAAACTTAAATGCAAGATGCTTGCAATGCTAAAACAAGCAAAAGACAGATTGGACTACTCTTCTTTGAATCCCTATATTCCTGCAGCTCTGAAATCTGTGTTTTGTGTTGCAGGAATCTAGTTTGAGTTCCTTGGCAACCTAAGTGAATGGCATGGAGCTATTTCTGATGAATTCTCTATTTGGTGGAGTTAAACCAAATCTGAACATTTAGAGTAAATAATTATGATTTAGATGAAAACACAACTTCTCTTTTTTAATACCTAGAAATTCATGTCCAAGGCTAAAGGAGTATGGTAGCCATAGTTTGTTTGAATATCGCTCTTCAAAGGGAATCATTATGATAGCGACATTTATCTCCGAAATTTAAAACTGGTAGCATTTCACTCTTTGGTAATTCAATTTACTCTTTTCAATTCAATTAATTTCACTCTTTGGTATTCCAATTATCAACCTCGTTTTGCTTTTTAAACTGCATACATTTTGATGATATATTAACAAATAAATTGCATGTTATACTGGAGATTATCAAGGAGAAGATAATTTTCATTCTGTTGGAAAGCAGATCTATAAACTCAGATTATTTCCAACAAATTTCATGCCTTGATGGGCAGAAAAGTAAAAAATTAGGAAATGAAGTGAGATTCAGACTGCAACATATTTTAAATTATTTCAAGAGACATGGATAAGTGGAAAGGTTTTCAGATAGAGAATATAAACAAATGACTTAACTGATTCAAAACTATCAGTAGCCATTTGAAATTTTCTCTCTCTCTAAGATTCAAAAATTCTCTTTTGTTTCCAACTCCCATCTTCCTGCTTTGTTTCTTTCATGTTTCTGGCATAGAAATAAGATTTAAAGACCCCCAGAGAAAGTTTATTGTAAGTGAATACTGAACTGGTCATCTTTGCTGGAGGTTACATTTCCAACAAATGGAGGTTGAGATTATTTTACTTGTTTTTCAGAGTAGAACAGAGACTCTTGGGCAAAGATCGAGAATGGAACTTAACAGAAATAGTTTGTACAGTACCTAATTCGTCTTCTCCAAATCCCAAAATGTGACCTGAAAAGTAACCTCTACAGGAACCACCGTTGCCAAGACAGAGTGGTTTTTCTTGCCATTGCTTGCTCACAGGACTTTGCTGGAGGGTTAAGAAATTCCTACAAGAAAAACATACCAGAAACCTATGATGAAAATGTGCTTTTGCCTAAAAGACACAATGACATGTTTAAAATAAAGCTTATAATAAATAATTCCTGTGCCGTGGACCTGGCTTCTAAAGGGAAAAATAATATAGCCCCAAATGTGTGTGAATACTCTGAAAGTCCCATGTGAGGAAAAAGTACTTAAAGATGACATTTTGTTTGGAGGGGGTGGGTACTAAAAGTACCTGAGTATGAGAAATACCCTCCCCTTCATCTGAAGAAGGATACTTCCTATCCAGGGCTAGACATCATGCTGTGCTATTAATCAGAGAGAGGGACAGGGAAGAACACAAGGTCAGTTCACTTTTCTATTTCCTTTTAGTGACCAAGCATATCAGCTCTGCCATATGCCTGAATGACAGTGACTTGGGAAACAAGATCCTTATTTTGGGCTTCATTACAGAGTTTCTTATAATTATCGACAATGTGACCTCTAAGCTTTAGGCTAATATTTAATTTTGTAGTATTCCTATCAACAGAGTGAAATTAAGGTCTGTTGCCAAAAGTCCTGAAAGTTTGGCCAAAAAAAAAAAAAAATTCTTAGCCTTTCAATAATTTTTAAAATATTTCTGTAACTCATGTAAAACTACATTTCTTCAATTTATTCATGATCATGTAAATTTATGTTAAGGATGAAGGGAAGAGCCTAAATAATATGAAATGTCCATCTGAAGACTTCTCTGCTCTTAATTATTTTATGAATTTGATCAAGTCTGTTTCAAAAGCATCTTTTAGGAAATTCTTTAATTTCCCCACCATACATGGTAGAACTAAAAGTAAATAATAGGACTTCCTTCGTGGTCCAGTGGTTAAGAATCTGCCTGCCGGTGCAGAGGACATGAGTTTAATCCCTGGTACAGGGAGATTATGCTGCAGAGCAACAAAGTCTGTCAACTGCAACTACTAAAGTCCACACTCTAGAGCCCTTGAGCTGCAACAAGAGAAGCTACCACAAGAGAAGGCTGTGCATGGTAACAAGAGAGTAGCCACAACTCATGGCAACTAGAGAAAGCCCTTGTGCAGCAAGGAAGACCTAACACAGCCAAAAGAAGAAAAAGAAAAAAAGACTAACCGGTAGAATTGAAAAAAAAATTAATAAACAATAGTTTTTATGTGTCCCACACCTGACCTCCAAAGGGTGACATGCCATTTGAATATTTTCTGATGATTTGCCCAATAATCAATGGATATGTCATTCGATCTATCAAACCGTGGTGTCAGGAAGCCTACCCATTACGATCTCCAAACACGTAGCTTCCATAGAGTCTTTCTGACTGGCAGCCTCGGTAAACAAATCCACCAACCAAAGGACCATTACTGAATGGCTTGAATTCTAAAAGTGATGGCTCACTTTCTGGAAATAAATAGACATAACATTAGATCAAATGAAACATATTTTTATAAAGGAAAACTAATGTAGGCCAGGGGGCTTCCCAGGTGGCGCTAGTGGTAACCACCCTGCCAATGCAGGAGACGTAAGCGATGCGGGTTCAGTCCCTGCATCAGGAAGATCCCTTGTTGGAGAGCATGGCAACCCACTCTAGTATTCCTGCCTGGAGAACCCCATGGACAGAGGAGCCCGGCAGGCTACATACAGTTCATGGGGTCACAAAGAATCAGACATGACTGAAGCCACTTTGCACGCATGCACACACAACGTAGGCCATGCCACAATCATTATGGTAATTTACTTTAACTCTGATATGTGTTCCGTGATGCATAAGATGGATTCTTGCTATAGATCTTTAGTGAAAATAATTAACCCTTTTGCTTAAATATTATAAAATGTACAGGGCTTCCATGCATAGCAGAATGAAACAAAAATGCTCTGCAAACTCTTATTGTTATTATAACTTCCAAGACATACCAAATTTTCAATGACAATATCTCTGAACATTTTGGAAATCGTGGACTTTAGAACTAAAATACTTTAACAAATAATACTTAATTTTTTTAATATTGAATTTTTTGTAGAAATACTTCTGCACATGCCTCCTAAACTGAGTCAAACCTCTGTCAAATTCTATAAAATGTTTAAAAGTTTACACTTTAATGAAAATAAAGGCATGGTACATAAAAGGTCTTCAAAACCACATTTGTTGCACATTTTAAAACACTGTCACTTAGTCAAGTAATATTTTCATTTAAAATGTTTTAAGAGTTCTGTTTATAGGATCACGTGGTTAACAAAGTCTATTTGTCATTCCTTCAGAATTACACGTGAATAGTCATGTATCTCAATCTTTTCATGCATGTCATTATATTCTTAAATATAAAGATGCCAATTACAATGAAAAAGATACAAAGCTAGCTGGAAATTAACCTGAAAATTACTTATTACTTGCTTAAATAAGTCACTATCAACAGGAAGTCTTTTAGGCAAAAGCTTTTGTGGAAAGACAAAAATTCTAAAGTTCTTCCCGCTTCCCACGTGATTATGGTGAATAGGTGAATGTGTGCTCAGACACTCAGTCATGCCCAACTCTTTGCAGCTCCATAGACTGTAGCCCTCCAGGCTCCTCTGTCCATGGGATTTTCCTGGCAAGAATCCTGGAGTGGGTTGCCATTTCCTTCTTAGGGGATCTTCCTGACCCAGGGATCGATCCCAAGTCTCTTGCATCTCCTGTACTGCAGGCTGATTCTTGACCGCTGAGCCACCAAAGGTGCCTGATGATGGTGAATACGATATTATAAAAAGCAGAACAGTCAAGTTTTAAATGAATTTAATTTACTCCTCTCCCAGGGTACTGAGAGGCAGCATAACTGAATGTCTAAGGTCATGAACTCTGGAATCAGGCTACCCGGGTTCAAATCCAGATACTGTCACTTAATGTGGTGTGACAAGTAACCTTTCTGTGCTCAGTTTTCTCATCTGTGCAATGTGAACAGTAAGAGTACTTCTAGGATTTCTCTGTAAATGAAATGAGTGAAGTGTTTAAAGTACTAATTACAGGCCCTGGCATGTAGTAAGTGCTGTGGATGTGGTTATTTGTTTTTTTTTTTTTTTCTTTTTTCTGATTTATTGAGGTATAATTGACAAATAAAATTTGATATATATAAATAGTAAAAGAATTCTGCAGCTGTGTTTTTAATATATAAATGTAGGGCCATCCATACTGTAATCAGTTTCAGCTGAACCCAAATTAATGTGATTGTAGAATTTAATCTACAAATATAGCTAAAATTCCCACAGGCTAGTGACTCATTAGATTTTTTTTTTTTCTAACCACATTATTCTTTGGTTTGGCTTTTATAAGATGCATACACACATACACGAATACCTGAAAAAAAAAAGTAAAGTAAAATAACAGAATACTACATGAACCAGCATAGCTGCTTCATTCCTGGTACTAAATAAATATCTGTATTGAATGAATACAAGAAGCAATCAATTCAATAATCTTCATCTACTATGTTCCCTGAATCATAATCATATTTGATATACCATTTCCTCCAAAATGAGTAAATACAAAAATGTGGAAAAATATTAACTTTATATTTTAATATGTATCTCAAATACTCTAATAATCATGTCATTAAAAATAAGATCTAAACATTCCATCTTCATGACTTGGGTAAATAACATGTTTTTATAAGTCTATTACTTTGTTTTCTCTAAAATAAACACCTTTAAAAAATACATTCTTATTTGAAACACATAATTTTCCTAATTGCTGAGACTAGTATGTTGGGTATTGAGAAATTTCTTACCCTTAACACTTATTTTTTTCCTCTGTATATAAGATGTTAAGACAAGTTCTCTCTTATATATTAAATAAATAGAAGGTATTCATCTTGATTCTCAGATGAGCAAAATATAAACTGCTAACTTTTGAAGGCCCATTAAATTTTTGGACCTACAGAGCAGCATTCAATCCACGGGGAGGGTAATTACCCAAATGGAGCCCCTAGGGCTTGTAAGAATCATTGGACCTTTAAGAAGCCAGCAACTGATTCTGTTACCACTGTTAGGCCAGTGTTCGGATGCTTTCCTAAATGCTCATTTTGTAGAAATCTTTTTCTCTTTAATTAATACACTAAAATAAAAAAAGCCCGAATGAAAGCCCAAATCAACAAATTATGCTCTACTTACCATAATCTTTCCCCTTTATGATCTGTAGGATTCTGGCCGATGAGCTGTTCTTTCCATTGGAGTCTGAACAAAGTATTGTTAAATTGATGTTTATATCAGTGGGGTGTCGATCCACAGCGCATCTGTGATAAAAGTGGGGACGCTCATGAATTCCTACCAGGGCATGTTCCAAATTGAGAGACTCCTGACACAGGAACCCTTTGTGGGCTGGCAAGGATGCTAGGGAGGATTTGGTTTGGAATCTCTAGAAACCGCCGAAGGAAACATCCTGTTTGTTTACTCTGTTGAAGTTTAATGAGCTCTGCAGTATATTTCTTAATTTCTTTTGGTATCTCCCTCCATTATGAACGTGCATGCTGACTTAAAACATGTGTTAGTCTGTTGTTAAGGGAAAGCATGGACATGATACCTGGGTAACGTACAAGAGTAAGGACAGTGGTGCCATCAACTCACATCTTCAACATGCTACAGGATACATGGTCCCTGAGTTGTGATGACCCAGCATTATGATGCTGTGGCAGTATTTCATGGTCAGCAGAAACTGTACTTTGAGTTTTGACCTTCTCCCAGACTAATAACATGTGGTACATACTCTCTTGTGATGCTGGGCATAGGCAACTACAGTTCCCAGCAGCCCATGCCATCACTAGAGGAATCAACGATGCATAGACAACCACTCTGTACCCCTACAACCATTCTGCTTTCTACTTTCAGTATAACATTTGATAAATATTGAAATATTTGATAAATATCTCATGAGACATTCAAGTAAATGGCCTCCCTGGTGGCTCAGACGGTAAAGAATTGGTCTGCAATCAAGGAGACCCAGGTTCGATCCCTGGGTTGGGAAGATCCCCTAGAGAAGGGAATGGCTACCCACTCCAGTATTCTTGCCTGGGAAATCCCACTGACAGAGGAGCCTGGCAGGCTACAGTCTGTAGGGTCACAAAGAGTCAGATACTACCGAGCAACTAACACAGACACACATTCAATTAAATAGGCTCTGTGTTAATAGATTTTGCCTAACTGTATCCTAATGTAAGTATTGTGAGCATGTTTAAAGTGCACTAGACTAAGCTATGATGTTCGGTAGGTGAGGACCATTAAGTGCCTTTTCCACTTATGGTATTTTCAACTTACAATGGTTTCACTGGGATTTAACACTACTGTAAGACAAGGAAGGTGTGTATTAGTTATAGTATTAATTTTGTGTTTCTTTTTTTAAAGATTTTTTTAAAAATGTGGACCATTTTTTAAATGCCTTTATTGAATTTGTTATAATACTGCTACTGTTTTATTTTCTTGTTTTTAAGCTATGAGGCATTTGGGAATCTTAGCTCCCTGACCAGGGATTGAACTTGTACCCATTGCATTGAAAGGCAGTCTCAACCACTGGACCACAAGAGAAATCCTTTGTGTTTCTTAGATAGAATCAGTACATTCTAAAGTGTGGGCTGCCCTAACAAAGGGGAGCATGGACTCCAGTTTAAGGAATAAAATAAAGCTGCCCTCCACAACCACTAACATCCTTCACGTGGACTCTGATTTCATGTTCACCCCCAATCTGTGGCCAGAATATTTCTGTGACTTAAGCCACTGACTGTAAACTCTATGAGGAAAGGAACTATTTTCAACCTCTTTACCACTGTTATTTCTATTTCTTAGTTCAAATCCAAGAATATAAGGAAAGCTCAATATTTGTTGAATGTTTCAGCCAATGAGTGATCAGGTATGGGGAGTGTGGGTTGAGGGAAGAATGAAATTGAATAATATTTTTGAAATTTTCAAAAATTTGGAAAACAGTCCTGCACTGTTTTCAGATTTCTTAAGCTTGGCATTATTGACATTTGGTGCCAGATATGAAAGAGTGTGAAAAAGTTGGCTTAAAGCTCAACATTCAGAAAACGAAGATCATGGCATCTGGTCCCTTCACTTCATGGGAAATAGATGGGGAAACAGTGGACACAGTGTCAGGCTTTAGTTTTGGGGGCTCCAAAATCACTGCAGATGGTGATTGCAACCATGAAATTAAAAGATGCTTACTCCTTGGAAGAAAACTTGTGACCAACCTAGATAGCATATTGAAAAGCAGAGACATTACTTTGCCAACAAAGGTCCGTCTAGTCAAGGCTATGGTTTTTCCTGTGGTCATGTATGGATGTGAGAGTTGAACTGTGAAGAAAGCTAAGTGCCACAGAATTGATGCTTTTGAACTGTGGTGTTGGAGAAGACTCTTGAGAGTCCCTTGGACTGCAAAGAGATCCAACCAGTCCATTCTGAAGGAGATCAGTCCTGGATGTTCACTGGAACAACTGATGGTGAAGATGAAACTCCAATACTTTGGCCACCTGATGTGAAGAGCTAACTCATTTGAAAAGACCCTGATGCTGGGAAAGATTGAGGGTGGGAAGAGAAGGGGACGACAGAGGATGAGATGGTTGGATGGCATCACTGACTCAATGGACATGGGTTTGGGTGGACTGCGGGAGTTGGTGATGGACAGGGAGGCCTGGAGTGCTGCGGTTCATGGGGTTGCAAAGGGTCAGACACGACTGAGCGACTGAATTGGATTGAAGCCTGATCTGCCAAAGGTGGGTAGCTGTTCTGTAGCCATAGTTCCAGTCTTGTCCTCATTAATCCAATGATTCCCAGAATACAACGTTTGGCAGGGATCAGGACACAGACCTGCTGTGACTTAAGGTGGAACTAAGTCCATATAGGGTGACAAATTTTTCCTGTATTGCTTCTTTTTTGAAGAGAGAGAAACTCTGAGCAAGAAAATAGTTTGACCTGTTTCTAACAAGAAAGAGGAAATCTGGAGGAAAAGTGAGGTCTCCCAAAGGTGGAGTATCTGAAGGCCATGAGGTCTAGCTCTGGCTGAGTACCAAATTCACTAAGGTCCACTTGGCCCTTTTAACCATTTTTCAGTTCAGTTTAGTCTCTCAGTCATGTCCCACTCTTTGCGACCCCATGGACTGCAGCATGCCAGGCTCCCTGTCCATCACCAACTTCCGGAGTTTACTCAAACTCATGTCCATCATGTCAGTGATGCCATCCAACCATCTCATCCTCTGTTGTCCTCTTCTCCTCTTGCCCTCAATCTTTCCCAGCATCAGGGTCTTTTCAAATGAGTCAGTTCTTCACATCAGGTGGCCAAAGCATTGGAGTTTCAGCTTCAACATCAGTCCTTTCAATAAATATTCAGGACTGATTATCTTCAGGAGGGACTGGTTGGATCTCCTTGCAGTCCAAGGGACTCTCAAGAATCTTCTCCAGCCTTTTTAGTTTCTTATATAAAAAGAGCCCAGACAGTGAAACTTCTCTATATGATACTATTGTTATTTAGTTGCTAAGTTGTGTCCAGTTCTTTGTGATTCCATGGACTGTAGCCTGCCAGGCTCCTGTGTCAATGGAATTCTCTAGGCAAGAATACTGGAGTGGGTTGCCATTTCCTTCACCAGGGGATCTTTCTGACCTAGTGATTTAACCCAGGTTTCCTGCATTGTAGGTGGATCTTTACCACTGAGCCCATATGATATTATACTCATGTCATTACATATGTATCCAACCCATAGGATGCACACAACACTAAGTGAAGTGGAAGTGTTAGCCACTTAGTTGTGTCTGACTCTTTGCGACCCCATGGACTCTAGCCCACCAGGCTCCTCTGTCCCTGGAATTCTTTAGGCAAGAATACTGGAGTGGGTTGCCATTCCCATCCCCAGGGGATCTTCCTGACTCAGGGATTGAATCTGGGTCTCCTGCATTGCAGACAGATTCTTTCAGTTCGGTCAAGTCGCTCAGTCGTGTCCGACTCTTTGTGACCCCATCAATCGCAGCACACCCGGCCTCCCTGTCCATCACCAACTCCCAGAGTTCACTCAGACTCACGTCCATTGAGTCGGTGTTGCCATCCAGCCATCTCATCCTCTGTCGTCCCCTTCTCCTCCTGCCCTCAATCCCTCCCAGCATCAGAGTCTTTTCCAATGAGTCAACTCTTCCCATGAGGTGGCCACAGTACTGGAGTTTCAGCTTTAGCATCATTCCTTCCAAAGAAATCCCAGGGCTGATCTCCTTCAGAATGGACTGCTTGGATCTCCTTGCAGTCCAAGGGACTCTCAAGAGTCTTCTCCAACACCACAGTTCAAAAGCATCAATTCTTCGGCGCTCAGATTTCTTCATAGTCCAACTATCACATCCATACATGACTACTGGAAAAACCATAGCCTTGAGTAGATGGACCTTTGTTGGCAAAGTAATGTTTCTGCTTTTCAACATACTATCTAGGTTGGTCATAACTTTTCTTCCAAGGAGTAAGCGTCTTTTAATTTCATGGCTGCAATCACCATCTGCAGTGATTTTGGAGCCCCCCAAAATAAAGTCTGACACTGTTTCCCCATCTATTTCCCATGAAGTGATGGGACCAGATGCCATGATCTTCGTTTTCTGAATGTTGAGCTTTAAGCCAACTTTTTCACTCTCCTGTTTCACTTTCATCAAGAGGCTTTTTAGTTCCTCTTCACTTTCTGCCATAAGGGTGGTGTCATCTTCATATGTGAGGTTATTGATACTTCTCCCAGCAATCTTGATTCCAGCTTGTGTTTCTTCCAGTCCAGCATTTCTCATGATGTATGCTGCATATGAATTAAATAAGCAGGGTGACAATATTCAGCCTTGATGTACTCCTTTTCCTATTTGGAACCAGTCTGTTGTTCCATGTCCAGTTCTAACTGTTGCTTCCTGACCTGCATAAAGGTTTCTCAAGAGGCAGGTCAGATGGTCTGGTATTCCCATCTCTTTCAGAATTTTCCACAGTTGATTGTGATCCACACAGTCAAAGGCTTTAGCATAGTCAACAAAGCAGAAATAGATATTTTTCTGGAACTCTCTTGGTTTTTCCATGATCCAGCAGATGTTGGCAATTTGATCTCTGGTTCCTCTGCCTTTTCTAAAACCAACTTGAACATCTGGAAGTTCATGGTTCTCGTATTGCTGAAGCCTGGCTTGGAGAATTTTGAGCATTACTTTACTAGCATGTGAGATGAGTGCAATTGTGTGGTAGTGTGAGCATTCTTTGGCATTGCCTTTCTTTGGGATTGGAATGAAAACTGACCTTTTCCAGTCCTGTGGCCACTGTTGAGTTTTCCAAATTTGCTGGCATATTGAGTGCAGCACTTTCACAGCATCATCTTTCAGGATTTGAAATAGCTCAACTTGTATTCCATCACCTCCACTAGGTTTGTTCGTAGTGATGCTTTCTAAGGCCCACTTGACTTCACATTCCAGGATGTCTGTTTCTAGGTGAGTTATCACACCATTGTGACTATATTGGTTGTGAAGATCTTTTTTATACAGTTCTTCTGTGTATTTCTGCCACCTCTTCTTAATATCTTCTGCTTCTCTTAGGTCCATACCATTTCTTTCCTTTATCAAGCCCATCTTTGCATGAAATATTCCCTTGGTATCTCTAATTTTCTTGAAGAGATCTCTAGTCTTTCCTATTCTGTTGTTTTCCTCTATTTCTTTGCATTAATTGCTGAGGAAGGCTTTCTAATCTCTTCTTTCTATTCTCTGGAACTCTGCATTCAGATGCTTGTATCTTTCCTTTTCTCCTTTGCTTTTCGCTTCTCTTCTTTTACAGCTATTTGTATGGCCTCCCCAGACGGCCATTTTGCTTTTTTTGCACTTCTTTTCTATGGGGATGGTCTTGAATCTTGTCTCCTGTACAATGTCACAAACCTCTGTCCACAGTTCATCAGGCACTCTGTCTATCAGATCTAGTCCCTTAAATCTATTTCTCACTTCTACTGTGTAGTCATAAGGGATTTGATTTAGGTCATACCTGAATGGTCTAGTGATTTTCCCTACTTTCTTTAATTTAATTCTGATTCTTTACCCTAATGTAAACTATGGTCTTTGGGTGGTAAGGATGTGTCAATGTAGGTTTCTCAATTGTAACAAATGAGCACTTGGTTGGGGCATGTTGATAGTGGGGGTGGTAATGCTCATGTAGGGGTTGTATGGGAAAATCTCTGTGCTTTCTGTTGAATTTTGCTGTGAACTTCAACCTAAGTTAAGAACTAAAATGTCTTTTAGAAAGAGGAGAGGAGGCACCTGATGCCAGCTACCTGAAAGTGCTGGCTGACAGTTATCAGTAAGAGGACAAGCACAAGATTCTTGGCCTGCTGCTCTGCACCAAGGTGCTTAATAAAAGTCAGCTTTGCTCTGTAGCCAATAATTTTGGGTTTTAGTTTCCTTTCTGCTTTATTAAATCCTCCTCTGCTTGAAATACTTTTGGAGGGAGGCAAATTGTTCAGCTGTCTACTGCTGGAGGATGTAAGCCTCCAAAGCACAGGCACTCTGCCACATGTACAGTCTGTAAAGTACTCTGCTGTGCACTTTTACGCTGAGGGCCGGGACTCCCCGGGAGGGGTGCGTGAAGGGTCCGGTGGGACTCTGGTGACTCAGGCTGCTCTGACTTCAAAGTGCTGCTTTGTGGTGGTGTCTGTGCATTCTGAGCTCCAGGAATGGAATGTGACAGTTTCCTCCACATCCTGAACCCACCTTAAGTATTCCCTGTCGCCCAGATTTTAAGATCTGCTGAGATGCCAAAAAGGAAATGAACTGTAGACTCGCACTTTGATGGAGGGGAGATGAAGGGCAGGAGAGATTATAAAAAGAAAAAGTTCGAGAAATACTCACCTTGCACATAATGAACACTCAATAAACATTAAATAGCAATAATAACTTAACGAGTAAATGAATAAATGTGTCCAGATATCCCTTAGTATGAGTCACAGACCACAGACTGAATGAAGCCTTCATCAAAGAAATGCTATACAGTATTATACTTCCTTGCATTTTTCAAGTATATCCCAAAACTCTCACTCTACATACTTCTTTTGTTTTGGCTGGTGCCAAGTGGCATATGGGATCTTAGTTCCCCAAGCAGGGATTGAACCCACATCCCCCGCACTGGAAGTATGGCGTCCTAACCACTGGAGGGACAGGGAAGTCCCTCTAGTTAGTGGTCGTTTCCTTATGATCCACTGTAGCAAAGAGTCAATCTGAATTCCTTTAACATTTATAATGTTTTTCAAGTTAAAAAGTTAACATTCAACTCAACTCCTTCCAAATGCCACTGGGTCATCTTCTATTAAGTGAAGCTATGATAATAAGTGGAGAAGGCAATGGCACCCCACTCCAGTACTCTTGCCTGGAGGAGGAGGAGGAGCTGGTAGGCTGCAGTCCATGGGGTCGCTAAGGGTCGGACACGACTGAGCGACTTCACTTTCACTTTGTACTTTCCTGCATTGGAGAAGGAAATGGCAATCCACTCCAGTGTTCTTGCCTGGAGAATCCCAGGGACAGGGGAGCCTGGTGGGCGGCCGTCTATGGGGTCGCACAGAGTCGGACACGACTGAAGCGACTTAGCAGCAGCATGATAAGAACCATAATTTATTTAAAATCTATCAGGTGTGTCAGACACACTAGCGCTTCACTTACAAGATTTGTATTTAATCAGTGCAGCATCCTTGCAAGGTAGATATTACCATCCTTATTTACTGTACAAGGAAATTAACATTTAGAAGTGTTTAAGACCTGGGTTCAATCCCTGGGTTGGGAAGATCCCCTGGAGGAGGCATGGCGACCCACTTCAGAATTCTTACAGGGAGAATCCCCACAGACAGAGGAGCCCGGCAGGCTACAGTCCAGGGGGTTGCAAAGAGTCGAACATGACTGAACAACCAAGCAAGCATACAAGGACAGCAGAGGATGAGATGGTTAGACAGCATCACTGACTCAATGGGCACGACTGTGAGCAAACTCTGGGAGATCCTCAAGGACAGGGGAGCCTGGCGTGCTACAGTCTATGGGGTTGCAAAGAGTCCAATACAACTTAGTGACTGAACAAGAAGAGACAAAGGTTTATTAGTTGTCTGAAGTGTTCAGTTTGAAGTCTTAATCAGGACACTAGCCCACCAGTGTTTATCTAATAAGAACCCTCCAAAATGTTAAGGTGATTTTTCTCTGTGAATTTGTCCTTTGCCTTGTCTAATCTGCCTTCTCAATCTGCTTCACACACTAACAGAAGAAAAGAGGACAAAACACTGGGTGACAACGAACTGTGACTTTAGCGGCACAGTGTTGGCTGAGACTCTGCTCCGTGCCTGCAAACTCTCTTTCCCCCACTTTGTGAATCCCTGCTCTGCGGTAAGGCAGGAGAGAGAAGAGGCCTGTATTCTCACCTGCCTGGATCATGGAGGCCGTGGGCAAACACTTCAGGGGGCTGGTTGGTGCTGTTGAAGTGCGGGTTGCTCCTGGGTATGGAATACGGTGCGTGGCACATGTCAGTATCCACGTCCAGCCGGAGCACGGAACCTGTGAAGTCGCTGAGGAATCAGAGGACCGCGTAAGGGCTTTCTGTTCTTGTTACATATTTCACCTACACTAAATGCAGGGAGGTTGCTCTATGGCTAAAAAAAAAAAATAAAAACTACCTCTCCTCATTTGAGAAAAAATTATTAACGTTCCAAATTCCACACTGTGGGAAATGAAACCAGAGACTGTTTTGTTTCAGAGCAGCACCGAGACACACACAGCTCTACAGTGACAGAAGGCTGTGGCATCAGTGGGGTACTGCCTTGGGCATCCATCCTCTAAAATGTTTTTGTTTTTTTTTTTCCAATCCACGTGTTTAACGTCCTCTGAGAAGTTTCACTGAACAACGTCAGTCCATTAGGTAGTATGGAAGGTAGCTGCTGTACAACCCCCATGGGAGGAACTGGCATTAGGACATCTCAGAAGAGCGACTTTCAGAAATACTACATCAGCTTCAGCAGATTTATTGAATTCCTCTTCATGTTATAAATAAATGCAGATACTGATAATAACAGTTAAAGAAGTTAACCAAGGTGATCTAATTCAGTTTTCAATTCACTTAAAACACTTTACCATCAAGGGACACCTGTTTTTCTGTTTTGTTTTTTACCTTAATCCATCCATTTCTTCCATATCGTCCAATGTGATCATCCCGTCACCGAGGATGATGTACAGAAAGCCGTCAGGACCGAAGAGCAGCTGGCCCCCCAGGTGCTTTCTGTGGAGTTCGGCGACTTCGAGAAATACTCGGGCTGTTCGTAGATCAACTTGATGGGGGTTTTTCCTACGTGGTGGGGACGAAACAAATCAAGAGTGTGAAATCTGTCAGGTGAACCATAGAAAGTAAACAGGATACAAGTAGGGAAGCATACACATGGCATGTGAGTAAGCAAACATACTGAAGGTGAAGCTAATAAAAGTTACTGAAAGATTGCGTTAGTTTCTAAGTTTCCCAAGTGGCATTTAAGAGGAAAGAGAATTGTGGAAAGTGCCAAAGCTACCATTTTCTGCAATTTTCCTTAAAGACACAATCGGGATGTTCAGCCAGATGGAGACTGAGGTTTAATTATTGCCACCCGATGGTAAATTATTTGTAACTTCTAAACAAAAAATTACAAAGACACAGTGAGGAAAATAATATCAACCATCTTTTAATGATACCTGGATACTGTGTATTCCACAACTCTAAGAATATGATCATGAGGTCCCATAGCCCACCGTTCTTGGTTGGTGGTATAAGACACATATAGCTTTCCATTTTTCTTGTAATTGGGATGGAATGCAAGGCTTAGCAGTCCTCTTTCATCTCCTCCCTGCAGTCAAATGAAAAACACAAAGAATTGTGAAGTTAATTATGTTCTTTATTGTGTTTAAACTGGAACCCCCAAAAGAGTCCCTTTCTTCTTCCTGGATAATCTTTGTCCAAACTCTTTTCTTTCCTTCCTTGCCTACTGCACACAAAAAAAGATTATAAAACATTTCACTTTGCAGAACTCTTTAAGGGTCAGAAACAAGACAATTGGGTTGTGTGGTTATCTACGCACAAGACCCTTACACGAATTTAGTCAAGTGATTTGTGTGTGTAATCTGGGGAAGCTAGGAAGACAAGTTTAAGTGCTGTGAAGAATTCTTTGCTGGGTTACTAGGTTGCTTGTAGTTCACAGAAGACAAATAAAAAGGTTCATAATCAGCAGTCACTTCTAATCCAAGTCTCCCAAACCTAAAACACAGTGCGGGCTGCCAACTCCCACTGTCTTGGCAATCTATTTAGAAAACAGTTAAATTGCTTGTGTAATATGTAAACCTTTGTTTTACCCTGGAGGCATCTACATCAGTTGTCACAACCATGGTGGTCTGTTCGTCATAGCTAGGTAATAAGCAGCCTTGGCCTAGAAATGAGGTATTTTTACATAGATCTTTTCGCTGCCTTGAGTTTTTTCTTTATAGAAAGATGGAGAAATGAGAGGAGAGCTAAAAGCCAGGGCTGAGGTGGGGGTGGGAAAAATCCTAGAAAGGAAAGGGGACACTAGGAAATAAAAGAAAAATCCCAAACAACTTTCTTTTGTTATTATATGTATGTCAAGAATTGTATACATTAGGCATGCCAAATGCTGTAACAATTAAAACATCATCGTGTGCTTAAATAGAAAGGCATTTTATCTTTATTTTCTGCTAATTCAGCTTGATGAAACTCAATACGGTCTTAGCATTTGCTTTATCCCACAAGTAGTCTAGGAATTTCTATAATGAAATCAAAGTGTCTAAAATTATCGAGTTCAGATACTTCAAGTTCACATCCTGGTAAGCCAGTGAGCACTTACTTCGTCTGTAGTCTGCCGAGTTATGTACAATGGCGAAAAATGTGACCGAAACTGCCCTTAGGACATCACCTTATCCATGCTATTTCATTAAACAGCACATCTCTTAGGGTGAAAAGCTGTAAGTTACTCCTTAGATGTGTCAGAGAAGCAAAACCAGTCTCTAATACTGCAATTTCTTCACTGGGTTATACTCCATCATTCTCCTGCCTTTGTTCCCCAGAATAGCTTGTGTTACTAGAAATGTATGATACTGTTTGTAGTTTGTAAGCTACATGGATTTGTGAATTTCAGGTTCTAGGCATAAAAGTTTACTTTTAATAAACATTGTTTATTTCCTGGATTAGAGAAAAACTGCTTTCATATGTATGCCATCCAAAATGGAAACATCCAAACTTTAAGTGTGTGTAAGTAATAAAGTGGGTGCAAATATCCCAGAACTACCAAGTTATTATTCAAATGTCCAAAAAGCCAGCCTCTTCATTTGCATATCACAATATGATTAATTTGAACAGTGAAAGCTATCTCACTGAAGGGTAAGTCTTTATGACTTTATGAATGAGCCTTTTTTTTTGGATTATCTTATTATGATTTTAATATTGACTCATCTTTCTTCTTACATCTTAATTAAACAGATAGCTCTTGCCTTTCTTATGATACATTGAAAACAAGGATGTATAACTAATATTTGATTATAGAAAAACCACTGCACATCTAAACCTCCCTGATGGCTGTAGAAGGAGGCCTAGGGGTGGGATGTAGTTTGTAATTAATTCCTCTTCCAGATACATCCCCCTCTAAAGCTGTGAATTCAGGTTAAGTACTGCATGCCCACTTCACAAATGTTTGTGTTCCACTAGAAGAAGGTTTTGTTGAAAGTAGTTCTTTTGTAGTCTTTAATCAAATCATCTGAAAGACAATTTGAACTGGCTAGCAACATGGTTTAAAACTGTGTTGGTTGCTTTTTGGGAATTAGGTGTAGAATTCATGCACTGTAGAGAGACAGATGGGAAAACAGATTTAAATAAATCCACAAGTGATAGAAAACAGTTGTTTACCTTAGAGACTGACGTATCTCACGAATGAATTTGGAGTTGGGCGGGCATCACTGACTTTTATTAAAGGGCCAAATATGGAGACAGAATGAGACATCTGAATGACAAGTAAATAAATCAAGAAAGTCATTTTGAAAATGTCCTGAATTTTTCCGGTTATAGGATTTACATTTGTTTAGGTGGTGCTAGCGGTAAAGAACTCTCTCGCCAATGCAGGAAACAAAAGAGACGCAGGTTTGACCCCTGGGTCAGGAAGATCCCTGGACGAGGGTATGGCAACCCACTCCAGTATTCTTGCCTGGAGAATGCCATGGGCAGAGGAGCCTGGCGGTCTACAGTCCATAGGGTCGCATAGATTTGGACAAGACTGAAGCGACTTCGCATTAGCACATACACAATAATTACACATGATTTCACTTTTCTAAAGTCAATTTCCAGGTGCAAAGTAGTGTTCTGGGTGGTTTACAAACAGGACTAATCACTCAATCATTTCAGAGAAATACTCACTTTCATAATTATAGTGATGAAAAAATTTAGTATACTATGTAAATATCCTAGGGTGTTTCTCAAAACTAGCTTTTTAAATTATATCATATAACACAATTCAAAGATTGGGAAGGAAGGATATTTGAGTCCTGTTGGGATTTTGAAGTATTGGTAGGCTCACATTTAGCTTGAATTAGCCTGCAGAGGTATGCTGTCCATTTAAAGCATGTTACAAATCATAATGGAGAAGTATGTCGATTGGGCACTGAAGTTTTAACTTTGGACCAGGGTCAGAGGCTATAATGCCAGAACCACCATCAGATTTTTGAGGCTTCCAGACCTTCTGTGGTTGCTTCCACCAGTCTTCATCAGCGCATTGCCGCCTGAGAGCCTGAGTGTTGGCCCCTGGCGTCAGGATCGAAAAAATGGCCCAGCTCTCGCAGGCTCATCAAAAAGCCCTTATGTTAATGTCTTTTTACTCTTTCCTATTCTTTCTCTTCATTATGTGTAGTTTTATGGAATGAAAATCAAGCACTCCTCCCAGAAATATCAAATTATTGCACTGTTCCTATTGAGCATTTGGGGCGAATGAACCTCTAGTGATTAATTAGCTCAATCAAGTTGCCTTAAAAGGAAGACAAACACAGTCCTAGATGGCAAATGGAAGCTCCGCGGTACAGAGAGCCACACCTTTCCAAATGACACTGACTTCTAACATCATACTTGTGAAAACTGTTAACCTAATGTCCAAAATGTTTACCCTAAGTGATGTGAGAAAGAGTAATGTGTCCAAATATTCACATTATACTTTGTACTTTATTACTAATACCAAATGCTTTGTGTGTGTGTCTGCTGCTGGGAGTGACCATCACTGCCTGAACTAAACTGGCAAAAAGTAGTTTACAACAACACTTAAGAGTTTCCTCTATTTGGATAATGCTTTTTTTTCCTCCCCCAAGTTTACTGACTGAAGCTTCAACAGAATATTATTATAGGCTACCATGAGCCCCTTTCTTCCCTGTGCTCAGGCCTCTCAATACTCCATCAACTTCTGGACAGCCTGTCACCAAGCACCAAGGGCCCCTCAAAATCAGGTACTTGCATGATTTGAAAATAATGTCCCTATACATTTTGAAACCTTGAGATCAACCCATGTTTCAGGATGCATCATAAAACCCTCTTTAGGAACTTGTTAAGTAGTTAACTACCATTATAATCATCGTCCAGCTCTCAGGAACAGTTTCACAGGGTCAGCAGAAAAGAGACAAAGCCCGAATCTAGTCCTATAGTTTTGAGATAAACTCTTACCTGGTGAATACATCAAAGTTCTAACCAAATGACTATAAATATTTCTTTTTGAAGAAAATGAAGCAGCTGTTGAAAAAGGTAGGGAATCATGAGATGATTCTAACAGGAAGCATGTTTTACTTTTTTTACTAGAAATTGTGGGACACGGCCTTTCATTATGATATTTTAAAGAAAACATTAGAATGTTTTTGTATTTCCATGTGGCTAACATTAATTTTTTTCTGATTTCTGCCTACTTTAAAATTGGCCTTAATATTTTCTATTTGGCAATTGACTTGCGTATTTTAGGAAACAGGGCTGGGCTGCGCTGAGCTGGAAGCATCATTTCTCATTTTGCATAGTTTCCTTAGTGACCCTTTGGCAAGTGACTGGCTTCAAGGTCAGTGATCTATAGAACAGCCCTACAGTATAAAGCAAGGAAATGTAAAGTAAATAAGGCACTCCCTGTTACTATCTTGTCAAACAAAAGTGCACTTAACACTCACCCAGCAAATATTTATTGAATATCTACTGTGTGTTAGGCATTATATTTGGCACCAGGGGTAAGATAATCAACAAGCACCAATTCCTGTCTTCCAGGTGCTTATCCAAGGAAGCAGGTAACCAAGTTTTCAGTTGTTATTTCCCCTATAACTTCTTTATGATGCTAATTTGAGATGCAGGGCAGTAATGCTACACTATTAGAAATATGCATGGCCCCAAACCAAGCATTAAAGAGTGTAAATAGCTATTCTGGGTAACTTCTGACACGAAGTTTAATCAGCATATTTTCACTGAGGTTTCTCCACTCTAAAACATGGTAAAAAAAAAAAAAAGAAAAAACCCTGGTTTTATGACAGATAAATTACATGAAGATTTGGCAGAGTGTCTACAAATAGTAAAACATCTTCTAAATTTATCTTACATCTGTTACCCAGAAAAACACGTATGAATGAAGACCTCTGGTAGAACTTTTATTATCTTAGTAATGAAGGAGTTTCTCGGAATTAACATAAGAATAGACTGGTGGCACTTAGAATTCTCTATAAAATATATACTTTTATTAAAGGGCAAGTCACACATTTCCTTTATTAATTGTCATTAATGTCTATGTTTTAAAGGCAAATTATCAAGAAAGGAACAAGGGAATTTGGAGACCAATGTGAGCCCCTCCCCGTGCAAGCCTGTGCTTCTTAGATTGGAACCTTTTGCTATTCAGCAATGACAAACAGGTTTATTTGAGAACTGTTCATTCAAATACAATACCAGGTTTCTATTACTGCTGTAAAAAGTCAGCATAAACTTAGCGGCTCAAAACAATACAAATGTATTATCTTAAAATTAGTAAGTTAGAATCCAACACAGGTCTCACTGGGCTAAAGAATTGTGTTTTCAGAACCATGGTCCTTTCTAGAAGCTCTTAGAGGAGAATTCATTTCCTGTTCCAACTTCTAGAAGCCCCCTGGCATTCCTTGGATGATGCTGCCTTCCTCCCATCTTCAAAGTCAATAATAGCAGGGTTGAATTCTCATATCTCACCACTCTGACCTCCTCTGAGAGAATTTGTGATGACATTGAACTCACCCAGATAATTCAGTATAATCTTAATTCCACCGCAACCTCAATTCCCCTTTGCAAATTAGGATGAGGAAATTTGGGGGTAAGCTTCCCTGGTGGTTCAGATGATAAAGAAATGGCCTGCAATGCAGGAGCCCCAGGTTTGATCCCCGGTTTGGGAAGATCTCCTGGAGAAGGGAATGGCTACCCACTGCAGTATTCTTGCCTGGAGAATTCCATGGACAGAGGAACCTGGTGGGCTATAGTCCATGGGGTTGCAAAGAGTCAGACATAACTGAGTGACTTTCACTCACTAACAGCTGTTGGGGAAGGGCATTTTCTGCCTACTACATGGCTATTTTAATCTATTTTTTAAAAAGGATCCTAAGCACTGATGACTTGAGCCATCTTGGCTGTGCCCTGAAAGATAGGACTAATGAAGCTCACCAATACATTCATATCGAAATATCTAAGGAGATTCCTGGTGCTGGAGAAGACTCTTGAGAGTCCCTTGGACAACAAGGAGATCAAACCAGTGGACCATAAAGGAAATCAACCCTAAATACTCATTGGAAGGACTGATGCTGAAACTGAAACTCCAGTACTTTAGCCAGCTGATGTGAAGACCCAGCTCATTGGGAAAGACCCTGATGCAGGAAAAGATTGAAGGCAGGAGGACAAAGGGATGAAAGAGAATGAGATGGCTACATAGCATACCGATTCAATGGACATGAACTTGGGCAATCTCTGGGAGATAGCAAGAGCCTGGGAAGCCTGGCATGCTGCAGTTCACAGGTTCGCAAAAGTTAAGACGTGACTTAGGGGTTAAACAAAAACAACAGCAATGACCTAAGGAGAGCACTTTCACAGCAAGCACTCTCTCTGAGCTGTCAGTATCACAAGAACAACCAACACCCTTCAAAGTGAAGTGAAAGCACTTTTCAGAATGAAGGAGAAAGTGGAGACCACCTATATGTGGGCATAGATGAACTCAGTCAAGAGCAGAACTCCTGTGTTAACCACAGGATGCAAAGAAGGTAAAATCAACGTAGGCAAACCATTTCCAAGCACTAGACGACCTCAGTCTCACTAAAACTTTATTTTGGCTTGTTGGTAAGTTTTGAAAAGCACTGTATTCATTTCTCCACAACCCCTGGAAAAGATGAGAAGCATTGCTTTTCAACAGTTCCCAAAGTCTAATTTGGTCTCAGAAGAGGAGTCAATCTCCTGAAGAACCCAGAGGGTTTATGGGAGGGCTGCACGATGTTATAGCACAGCATAATGTGGGCTGTTGTATAATACAATGGAAAATATACTTGAGTTTTTGGCCCTGTTTCTTGGCACAGAGCTCTTAAAATCAATGGAATTTCCTGCGTGATAGGAGCGTCTTTTATTCTTCATTAGCCTTACCTGAGTTTATGCTAACAAAGTGACTTTTGGCATTTCCCCTAACCCCCATAGGTTCAGGGCATCCCTGGTGGCTCAGTAGTAAAGAATCCACCTGTAATGCAGGAGATGTGGCTTTGATCCCTGGGTCAGGAAAATCCCCTGGAGAAGGAAATGGCAACCCACTCCAGTTTTCTTGCCTGGGAAATCTCATGGACAGAGGAGCCGGGCAGGCTACAGTCCATGGGGTTGCAAAGAGTCAGACACAACTGAACAACTACATAGCAATCACAATAGATAGCTTCAGGATGGAGATTGGTAGCCAGAGGAGCCAAAAGGTGTAATTGGGGGATTAGAACTTTCAGTCCCACCCACCAACCTCCCAGGAGAGGAGAGGGACTGGTGGTTGAGTTCAGTCACCAACAGTCATGATTTCATCAATCAGTGAAGCCTCCATAAACCCTTAAGTGGTGGAGTCTGGAGAGCTCCCAGGTGGGTCAACATATTGAGGTACTAGAGGGTGGTGCCCCTGGAGAAGGCATGGGAGCTCTATGTCCCCCTAACTTCTACACCTTATCCTACGCTCCCTTGTAACTAACTGCTCCTGAGTTACAGCTTTTATAACAAACTTGTGGTGAAAAGTTCAAGTATTAGTCACTCAGTCATGTCTGACTGTTTTCGACTCCGTGGGTCTTACAGCCTGCCAGGCTCCTCTGTTCATGGAATTCTCCAGGCTGGAATACTAGAGCAGGTAGCCATTTCCTTCTCCAGGGGATCTTCCTAACCCAGGGATCAAACTCAGGCCTCCTACACTGCAGGCAGATTCTTTACCATCTGAGCCACTGGGGAAGTCCAACAAACCTGTAATAGTAAGTAAAGCCATTTCCTGAGTTCTATGAGTTGCTCTATGAGTTACTGAGCCTGGGGAGGGCGGGGCTCATGGGAACCCCTGAATATGTAGTCAGCTGGGCAGAAATGCGGGTAGTGTGGGGACCCATATATAGCTGGTGTCTGTAGGGGAGGCAGTCTTATAGGATTGAACCCTCAATATGTGGGGTCTGGGTGCACTCTGGATAGTTAGTGTCAGAAATGAATGGTTGAACACCCAGGGAGTGCTGGAGAATTGGTTGATGTGAGAAAAAACACCCCCAAACCAAAACAAACAAATCAACCAACCAACCTCTGTCATTTGGTGTCAGAAAACATTCCAGAAAAAACCTAAGAGTTTCTTTAGCTCTGGGATCTAATGCCTGATAATCTGAGGTGAAGCTGATGTAGTAAAAATAGAAATAAAGTGCACAATAAATGTAATGAACTTGAATTATCCAGAAACTATCCGCCCACCCTGTCCGTGGAAAAACTGTCTTCCAGGAAACCAGTCCCTGGTGCCCAGAAGTTTGGGGACCGCTGCTCTATACCACTCATCCTCTTTCTAGGAAGGAGTTCATGGTCAACTCTATCGAAGAAGTCTAAGTTATACTTGGAATGATTTGGTAGTCTTCCTGTTGTACAAATTTTATTTTGGAAGTGGACCTTTTTATAAAATATCTTGTGCCATTTTATTACTCACTCTTCTGGCTCTTCTTACTTTCACTGTTCTCTGAGCATGAAACCACAATATACTGAGGATCTATCACTTAGAGTACTAATTCTCCCCTTTTCTTTAAAATTGCCTCTATTTTTCCAGATTTGGCTTTTCTTTTAAATAAGTCTGTCTGTAACTTACTCCCTCTGAGTTTCCTGATAATAAATGCACTTCGTGGCACTGTCTTGTCTCCTTAAGGCCTCTGCTATGCTTAATTGTATTTACCCTCTGTTCCAGCACTTTAAAAAAGTATTTACGGTTTTCAAATGCTGGCAGGACCCATGCTCACCTAGACCACACTCTGACAAAGAGGTCTGTCCTGCTTCATATGAAGTTGGAGAACTGCTAGGAGATACCCCAGTAAGTCAGAGCTTTGAGGAAGTGTTTTATGGGGTATATAATTTCTGGTATGTAGCAATTGGGCCACGTCAAATGTACATTTAAGGTTGTACATTTTATCTTCTGATGGTAGCAAATGCAAAAACAGACGAGAAAAGCACAAATGAGAGGATAAAAGATATTCGAGATGGAGACTAGCTACCTCAAAGTCACAGTACCCTCTTCAACGATTATCTTCCCCACTCTTTTCAAGCATAAACAAAATAAATCAGTCACACTGGGTTTAAGTAATGACCTGCATGGAGGCAAGATACCAGAAGTGGTTATTTTCTAGAATTTACAGCTTTCCAGCTGCTTCTTATTCCATGTACTAATATTCTTTTGACATCTTATGCCGATGGGGAAGAAAGTATACACATATTCAGTTATATAGGTAAAAACTGTTATGATCACAATAACTTACATCTGGGTGTACATGATTTATTTTATACTTTATTTTAAACTTTACAAGTTTATTTTAAACTTTAAATTGTGAATGGAACCAACTTTCCATCTGAACTGTGATATCTGATACAGGATGGCACATTAGAGAGTGGATTGACTTGTTCCTTTTATGCTATCCAGGCAGCAGTTAGTTGCTGTAGAACCTTTAATATACGCTGCCCAAGGAATCTAATATTGTATCAGGGAATGGCTTGGATACTAAGGACTATTTGGCTCAATATGGGCCAAGTACTATTAATCATAATATCTGTCATACTCCAGAGTTCAGTTCTCCAAAATATCTTCTGTAAAAGAAAAAAGAATGCTTCAATAAAACTAAATTGTGTGGAACATCTATTTGAAATAATGACAAAATACTAAAGCTACAAAAATTATAAACTCTTTTTAAAAACAGAATCCTAGCATTAAGCACTTTTCTGAAGAAGGAAATGTATAGCGATGTTGGCAGCACTTTTAGAGAAAGCTCTTGTTTTGTTTAGGGTACCCAAAAATAAATTAACAAAAGTTTTGATAAAAACTACAAGGACAATCACAGAATTACAAATGAATAGGGAATTCCCTAATTGTCCAGTGGTTAGAACTCTGCACTTTCACTGCCGGAGCCCCAGGTTCGTACCTGGTAGAGAGCTAAGATCCCACAAGCAGAGAGGTGTGGCCAGAACAAAACCAAAAACAAACAAAATGAATAAAAATGATACATCAGAAAAGACTGTAACTACATTAAACTCTTCTATTATAACCTACAGGTTTAATACTTGTTGGGCCTTAAATTTTTAGAAGTACACATTTCTTGTATAACATAGGATATTCAAATGTATAACATATACATTAATATATAACTGAATCACTTTGCTGTATACGTGAAACTAACATAATATTGTGAATCAACTACACTTCAAATAAATAAATAATAAAAATTAAAAAGACACAGTTCTAGATTGAATTGAAAATGAGTAAAATATTGGGCAGCTACATTTTTGGACATAGCAAAATATCAGATATGTAAATTAGGAACTAGACCAATTCTCCACTAGACTGTAAGGTTCTTAAAGGGAGGGGCCTAGCTTGGTATTTCTAGTGTCTTACAGTGGAAGCCTTGTCATAAATGGTAGCATGCACTGAGCACTTACTGTGCGCCAGAGACCATGCTAAGTAATTTGTAAGCATTATCTTGTTAAAGCTTTATAAAAACTCTAAAGTTTAATACTATTTTATTATTATTGTCTTTACTTTATGGATAGAGACACAGAGACATAGAGGATTTGAATAACTTGGCCCACATGTACAACTACAAGAGGCAAAAGAGAGATTACCTGGCTGGAGGAGAAATAATGTAAACTGCTATGTTCTACCACCTCACCAAAAATTCCCTAAATGAAGACAGGAACAAACACAAAATAGATTGCATTCTCTCATCAGCATCTACTGTTCATGGACTGAGGCAGTATTGAAATAGTCTTAATGAAGTTTACAAAGCTTGGCAGAATGAAACGAAGCTTATACATCAATTATTTGAAAACAAAGGTTAACTTAAGCTTTAGGGCAATGAACTGATAAACTGACTATCTGGGAAAAAAAAATTCTGAATTTGTGTATATTTCTGTGGTGTAAATACCCCCACCATGGCCCATTTTAAACTGGTAACTTGATGTCTCTGACTGTGGTGTATGAAGCGGTGAGCACAGTTAGCTCTGGCAAACCCAGGACCACCACTGTAGAATATTTCTATTCTTCAAGACTCAGTTAATAACATTCTTTCTCTCCACTAGTACTGTGCTCTTATCTTTCATCCCCTGCTTTACAGTTTTATCAAAGTTGTTCTTTTCAAAGAGAAGTACCCAAATCATTTTGTAAATTGAATAGGGGTTCAAAATACTACGTGAAACATTACTTAAAGATGTTATTTTTAGATAATACATAAAAACCAGTCTGGTCCAGTGGCTAAGACTCCTTGCTTCCAATGCAGGGACGGAGGGTTTAATCCTTGCTTGAGGAACTAAGATTCAACACATGGCCTGGTGCAGCCAAAAAGCAGAGTAAAACCAAAAAACTAGTCTACAGTGAAAAAACAGAGTAGAAAGCTCAACAATCCTTTCAAGGAGTTTATTTAGTTATTTAATGGGCAAGAAAGGCAAATTAAAACTCCTTGGCAAAGATCTCTCCTCCTTCTCATAAAGTTCCTCGGATAATCAAAGAAGACAATGAATGAAAAATCATTTTTATAAATTCCAAAGTGCAATTTGAATGGAAGATATAGCTATTACAATGGACAGTGAGGTAAGAGCCATCCTCAAACTCAATCAATCCACAAAACACTAAGATTTTGGAAGTGAATATGATTTTGAAGCAGAGAATGTGTAGCCCTACATTTGAATCAAATGAGGAATGCATTTAATTTGTGTAGCGGAAGCATTATCTTGCCAGCTACCATCTGAAGAACTTTTGGACTTCAGAAAATTGCAGGCATGGAAAGAAAGGCACATTGATACTTATATTTAGCACCAGGCTTACCACACACTTATGATAAAGATCTGTCTATATTTCTTCAGAAGATGTAGATGGCATGTGTTAACAGTGGCTTATTAATGAATGATTTGCAAAACCTGAGGTAATTTGAATTTTTATCCTAGCATTGAAACGTACATACCTGGCTACTGCTATTGCAGGAATTTTTTTTTCAGTTAAATATATATATATATATATATATATATATATACACACATACTCAGTTAAATATATATATGTAAACACACTATATATAAATATATTCTTTATAGTATTCTCTAAAGTTTAAGTGATTTCTGTAGTAAACAAAGAAGAATGGGAGAAACAACATTTTAACCCCAACATTTGTGTTTACTAATAATATACATGGCAAGTCACAATATTTTCTCCCCTCTAAAAACAGACTCTATGTAAAAATACACTTCCCAGATTTATGATAGAAAAATCTGCATTCTTGGTATTGGCAAACAGCTGGGAAAATTACCTCAGAGCAGTATTGACTGACATAACATATATTTAAATAAATTTTTAAAAGACACTGAAATTTAGATTCAAATTTGAATATCTAGTTATGAACTAAGAAAGAATTTTAAATTATTCAGTGTGTGAGCATATGTACATCCATTAAAATATACATCTCCCCAAAGATTAGATGATGCTGTGGAATAAAGGAAATATTTGTTTATGATGGGGAGTTTCAATTTTTACTTCCCTTACTCTCTCAAATATTTCCTTTTCAGGGTCATTCTTTTTTTTTTTTTTTAGGAGCATTCTTAAAGTGTAAATATTTTTAAAAAATTATTAAATTGATAAATATTTGGCAAACCTTGTTAGAAGAGCAAATAATTCCTTTGGAAGATGATTTAGAAAATACCTTAATGCTTTCAAACCACAAGACTGTATTTTATTTAACGGGCAAGAAGTGTTGTTCTATTGTTTGGCAGCTTGGAAATCTCTTTCTTACAATGTCTTGGTCTGTCATAAAGAAAAGTAATTTTTCACAATTTATTAATAAAGATCTAACAGAATTAAGGATTATTTACTTTTATACTAAAAGTAAAAATTTTAATGAAATTATTAGAAATATTAACTTTTTATATTGAAAGCTAAAGAAATAAAATAGACTATATGATTTCATTTACCATCTTCAAAGCTAATATTTTTATGTCATAAAATCTGACCATTTTATTTTAGACATTAAATCCAAGGATATAAAGCAAGTTTCCTTGATATTTTCCTCTGCTTTATACATTTTTATCTGAAAAATCTTTTTCCTCCTGTCAGAAAATGGAAGATTCAGGGTCTTTTCAATGAAAAAAAAAAAAAATCACAATATTAACTATTAATGCTTCACTCCAGCTAAGGGTACAAAATATTAAGTGAATTTGACCTCTTGCCTTTATAAAGTTTGTTTTTTATGATGTGTGGCTAATATGGTGGTCATGCAGCTAAAAGCATTATCTTCACATCATTATATAGAAATGCAACACTAGGGTACTTGAGTTTCCTAGTCATGTTTCACTGCTCTTTGCCATTATATATTTCCTATTGGTACTCTAAAGAAGAACTCGAATTGACTTATATGAGAACAAACATTAAACAATTAAGTAAGATTACTGCTTTGAAAAGAAATCTTGAAAAAAACTCCAGCAGTTTAGACCACCAAGGAACACTCATAAATTTAAGAAAAGATGAAGTTTTCTCTATGTGACTTCTCTTGAAAAGTTATGCAACAGATTGCTTCAACTTCAAGGTCATATAAAAGTTATGGTACTTTTGAAGTTATTTTCTGAGAAGAGTTTGTGTTTAAAAGATTTAGATGTCAATTAAACTTGAAATTTACCAAGATAGCAAAATGAAATTCTATTTTCATTAATCACTATTTTACAAAATGATCAAATGTAGAATTCTAACAATACAGCAACATTAAAAAGCGATCAGTCCAAATCTTCATTTTTACATCAAAAAAATCATTCTTACTCCAAAATACCATCAGTTACAAATCAGCATTTAATAAACAAACATTAGCTATGCCTCAGATATCCAAATTAAGCAACAATTTTTGAAATTTAATATGCCTATACTAATTCTGAATGACAGTAATTAATATACATTATTTCTGGAAAATGCATCTTGAATATTAAATTATATAACAATTTAAAATGCAAAATTTGCCACTCCATGTTTTCTATAGTTAGCAAAGTATGATACTATGGCATTAAGACAGAATAAATGTGGGGACTGTGTATTATAGGTATCTGAAAATATGAAGTCCAGATTAAAGATATGTAAGTAATTATAAAATCAGAAAAGGATTTATGAAGATAAAAGGAGGGCTTGAATTTCTTGAGTTCAAAAAAGAAAGCAATCTGAGTGCACATAACTTGCTTTAAATACATGAAAATTTATTTTCAGGAGGACAGTGTTTGGCTCCTCACCTTTTCCACCTAAGTTTCACCAGTAGGACAGTTTTCAGTGCAAAAGAAACTATTCCTTTTGGACCAAAAGGCAGAATTTGAGGAAACTTCTGACATTCATACTGCCCGAGATTGTGTTCTTAGTGAACTGAGGGAAGGACAGGAACAGAGTTTTCTAATGTGTTTATAATTCAACATCTGGAGCAATGCGGGACAGAACCGATGGCACATTCACCATCGCATCTTCATTAGCAGACTCACCATGCAGAGACAAGTTCCCCATAGGGCAAAGGAAGTGTTTATAAAGGCCGCACTCCCCGCCCAGCCCCCACCTCCTCACCATTTATAACGCGGACCCCATTTATCCTTGCATACTGCACAGCTCTGCTCTGATGCCAGCACTCCATTCAGTCATTGTGGGGGCAAATATGGTGAGCCAGTTGCTCCCAGGTCATTAGGCATCAAATTCCTGTTCATTCCTGTCAAGAGGATGGGCTCAGAGCTTTAGACTGTCTAGATTTGCAACTTGTTAGCTTTTTGACAGGAGAAAGTGACTTAGCTTCTCTCGTCTTTGTTGAATCACCTTTCAAACAGGAACCTTTCCTATCTCAAAGGTTGTTGCCAGGTAGATAACGAAAAGAGCAAAGAGTGGACCCTGACCCAGGGCTGATGCTCAACAGAAGTCAGTCACTGTTACTATGCACCATGGCCGGGCTATTGTATTCTAGTTGGGGAAAGAGGCTTAGACAAGTAAGCATACAAACAAATGCATAATTAAATACTAGAGGGAACTAAAAAGAAAATAGGGCGTTATGGGAATACAAATCGTGGGGAATCCAATTTAGACTAGGGGATCAGGGAAGGCCTCCCTGAAGACAAACATTCAAGCTGACACACAGGAACCAAACAATGAAGGGGAAGAAAATTCCAAAGAAAAAAAGAATTGCATCTCCCAGAGAGACACTTTATTAATATTGGATATTCTTTGGAATGAGAAATTTAAGGAAAAAGCACAAAAGTACACACACTTTCCCATTCTTGCTCTCTGATTACAGAGAGTTTGAGGGATTTGAGGCCATAGATGAATCAGTTCAGTCGCTCAGTCGTGTCCAACTCTTTGCGACCCCATGAATCGCAGCACGCTAGGACTCCCTGTCCATCACCAACTCCCGGAGTTCACTCAGACTCATGTCCATCGAGTCAGTGATGCCATCCAGCCATCTCATCCTCTGTTGTCCCCTTCTTCTCCTGCCCCCAATCCCTCCCAGCATCAGAGTTTTTTCCAATGAGTCAACTCTTCACATGAGGTGGCCAAAGTACTGGAGCTTCAGCTTTAACATCATTCCTTCCAAAGAAATCCCAGGGCTGATCTCCTTCAGAATGGACTGGTTGGATCTCCTTGCAGTCCAAGGGATTCTCAAGAGTCTTCTCCAACACCACAGTTCAAAAGCATCAATTCTTCGGCACTCAGCCTTCTTCACAGTCCAACTTTCACATCCATACATGACCACTGGAAAAACCATAGCCTTGACTAGACAGACCTTAGTCGGCAAAGTAATGTCCCTGCTTTTGAATATACTATCTAGGTTGGTCATAACTTTTCTTCCAAGGAGTAAGCGTCTTTTAATTTCATGGCTGCAATCACCATCTGCAGTGATTTTGGAGCCCCCCAAAATAAAGTCTGACACTGTTTCCACTGTTTCCCCATCTATTTCCCACGAAGTGATGGGACCAGATGCCATGATCTTTGTTTTCTGAATGTTGAGCTTTAAGCCAACTTTTTCACTCTCCTCTTTCACGTTCATCAAGAGGCTTTTTAGTTCCTCTTCACTTTCTGCCATAAGGGTGGTGTCATCTTCATATCTGAGGTTATTGATATTTCTCCCGGCAATATTGATTCCAGCTTGTGATTCTTCCAGTCCAGCCTTTCTCATGATGTACTCTGCATAGAAGTTAAATAAGCAGGGTGACAATATACAGCCTTGATGTACTCATTTTCCTATTTGGAACCAGTCTGTTGTTCCCTGTCCAGTTCTAACTGTTGCTTCCTGACCTGCATACAGATTTCTCAAGAGGCAGGTCAGGTGGTCTGGTATTCCCATGTTTCAGAATTTTTCACAGTTTATTGTGATCCATACAGTCAAAGGCTTTGGCAAAGTCAATAAAGTAGAAATAGATGTATTTCTCGAACTCTCTTGCTTTTTCGATGATCCAGTGGATGTTGGCAATTTGATCTCTGGTTCCTCTGCCTTTTCTAAAATCAGTTTGAACATCTGGAAGTTCATGGTTCACGTATTGCTGAAGCCTGGCTTGGAGAATTTTGAGCATTACTTTACCAGCATGTGAGATGAGTGCAATTGTGTGGTAGTTGGAGCATTCTTTGGCATTGCCTTTCTTTGGAATTGGAATGAAAACTGACCTTTTCCAGTCCTGTGGCCACTGCTGAGTTTTACAAATTTGCTGGCATATTGAGTGCAGCACTTTCACAGCATCATCTTTCAGGATTTGAAACAGCTCAACTGGAATTCCATCACCTCCACTAGCTTTGTTTGTAGTGATGCTTTCTAAGGCCCACTTGACTTCACATTCCAAGATGTCTGGCTCTAGATTAGTGGTCACAGCATCCTGATTATCTGGGTCGTGAAGATCTTTTTTGCACAGTTCTTCTATGTATTCTTGCCACCTCTTCTTAATATCCTCTGCTTCTCTTAGGTCCATACCATTTCTGTCCTTTATCGAGCCCATCTTTGCATGAAATGTTCCCTTGGTATCTCTAATTTTCTTGAAGAGATCTCTAGTCTTTCTCATTCTGTTCTTTTCCTCTATTTCTGTGCATTGATTGCTGAAGAAGGCTTTCTAATCTCTTCTTTCTATTCTCTGGAACTCTGCATTCAGATGCTTATATCTTTCCTTTTCTCCTTTGCTTTTCACCTCTCTTCTTTTCACAGCTATTTGTAGGGCCTCTCCAGACAGCCATTTTGCTTTTTTGCATTTCTTTTCCATGGGGATGGTCTTGATCCCTGTCTCCTGTACAATGTCACGAACCTCAGTCCATAGTTCATCAGGTACTCTATCTATCAGATCTAGGCCCTTAAATCTATCTCTCACTTCCACTGTATAATCATAAGGGATTTGATTGAGGTCATACCTGAATGGTCTAGTGGTTTTCCCTACTTTCTTCAATTTGAATCTGAATTTGGCAATAAGGAGTTCATGATCCGAGCCACAGTCAGCTCCTGGTCTTGTTTTTGTTGACTGTATAGAGCTTCTCCATCTTTGGCTGCAAAGAATATACTCAATCTGATTTCGGTGTTGACCATCTGGTGATGTCCATGTGTAGAGTCTTCTCTTGTGTTGCTGGGAGAGGGTGTTTGCTATGACCAGTGCGTTCTCTTGGCAAAACTCTATTAGTCTTTGCCCTGCTTCATTCCACATTCCAAGGCCAAATTTGCCTGTTACTCCAGGTGTTTCTTGACTTCCTACTTTTGCATTCCAGTCTCCTAGAATGAAAAGGACATCTTTTGGGGGTGTTAGTTCCAAAAGGTCTTGTAGGTCTTCATAAAACCGTTCAACTTCAGCTTCTTCAGCATTACTCGTTGGGGCATAGGCTTGGATTACTGTGATATTGAATGGTTTGCCTTGGACACAAACAGAGATCATTCTGTTGTTTTTGAGATTGCATCCAAGTACTGCATTTCAGACTCTTTTGTTGACCATGATGGCTACTCCATTTCTTCTGAGGGATTCCTGCCCACAGTAGTAGACATAATGGTCCTCTGAGTTAAATTCACCCATTCCAGTCCATTTTAGTTCGCTGATCCCTAGAATGTTGACATTCACTCTTGCCATCTCTTGTTTGACCACTTCCAGTTTGCCTTGATTCATGGACCTGACATTCCAGGTTCCTATGCAATATTGCTCTTTACAGCATCGGACCTTGCTTCTATCACCAGTCACATCCACAACTGGGTATTGTTTTTGCTTTGGCTCCATCCCTTCATTCTTTCTGGAGTTATTCTCCACTGATCTCCAGTAGCATATTGGGCACCTACTGACCTGGGGAGTTCCTCTTTCAGTATCCTATCATTTTCCTTTTCATACTGTTCATGGGGTTCTCAAGGCAAGCATAGATGAATAGAGGGAAATAAATGTGGGACTTTAATATGAGAGCTGGGTTTGAATCCTGGCTTAGTGACTTACAGGCTATTTGACTTTGCATAAGTAATTTAACACACTTGAACATCAAGGTTTTTTAAAAAATGACGTATAAACTTTACTTCATTAGGTTTCTTTTTTAATGAAAAATACACACAGTAAAAACTGTGAGACACAACTGATCCATATTAGCTGCTCACTAATCAGCTTTCTTTTCTTCCTCTTGGTGGAGGGCAGAAGGATGGGCTTGTAGTAGTTTATACCTGACAGTAGATGACAAGGATGTCTACTTAAGTGTAAGAAAGGATTAAGCATTCAGGATTATATCCTGGGATGAATGATCATTTATTCATTCATCAATTATTCTGACAGAACTATAACCTCAAACCAAAATGCCACTCTGAAATGTTTCAGATTATCTTAAATGATAATTCAGTTACTCTTAAGCACTTATAATTTTTTTCTTTCATTTTGATATACCTTTTCTTTCTTGATGTTTTCAAGTGAGAAACTGTAGTTGGATAAAATGTTCATTTCTCATTTGATGGCATGCATGACAAAGTGACTTTCAGGGTGAGGACCAGAAAGGATAATGCTGATGGCATTTGGTTTTCTTGTGTGTGGCATTTGCAGTAAGTCTGCTTGTTTTACTGTATGTTTGTAATTAGGTGAAACCAAATAAAGGAATCAATTTTAAAAGATCATCTTAAATGAGAAATCTAAATATACATACTTATTTTTGTATTTATATATAAAGTGTGAGTATAAAAATATAAACACAAACACATTAGCAAAAACTACACAGATACTGCAAGAATCATCATATGTTAAAAAAAAAAAAACAAATTTCCAGAAGCAGCAGTTTATCAGATGAATTATGGACATAAATATCAGCAACATCCACAAACTGCCTCATTCTACTTTCTTAAATACTTCCAGACACAAAATATACTGCCTTTTATGTTACACCTATAAGTCTAGGTGAATCAAGAAATGTGAAAATAACAATCAAAATTAATATGCATAATATAAAAACTTCTAAGGTTTTTTTCCCTGACACGTATAGCCAAGATGTAAGGCCATGTTGATGTGAATATCAGAAATCCAGGTATCCAAAACCCACATTTTAACACTGTAAAAATGATAAGGGAAGTCATTTCTTTTTTTCAAGCTGGTAATCTTTTCATTGTGTGATAAACAGAAAACTATCGCAGATACACGTGAGATTGTCTAGAGAACTCTCAAATATACAAGCAGCATTATTTTGTATAATGCACACATATGATCCTAGAAGAAGTGTAGAAGGTGGGGCCAGCCTAAGACAGAACTGCCCTTACTGATGCTAGAGTGACTTTGGCATCCACCCCTTGCTGTTGAGCTGGGGAAAACACAGATCAAGCTAAATTTCCTTTGAATCGATTAATTTCCTGATATAAATCTAAACAGAGGTAAGAAAACCATGGACAGCAATAAAGGACACCTTTTTTTCCTCTTTGGCTATGAGAGATTTTTGTTTCTGCTGACCATGTCTACTGATAAGAAGAGTCTTGCTCCACTTCCTGGGCTTCCTGGGTGTCAGAGTGGTGAAGAACCTGCCTGCCAATGCAGGAGACTTGGGTTCGATTCCTGGGTCAGGAAGATACCCTGGAGAAGGAGATGGCAACCCAATCTTGCCTGGGAAATTCCATGGACAGAGAAGCCTGGCAAGCTACAGTCCATGGGGTTGCAAGAGAGTTAGACACCACTTGGCGACTAAACAACTCTGCTTCCTACACACAAGCTTGTCAAAAACTCAGCTGATATTTAACTTTGCTTCCTTGCAACAATAACAAAACAAAACTTTCTATCATTACTTAAAAAGTAAGTTCAAGGGATTTGACAGCAAATACAAGACCCTTCAACAGATAGCCCTAGCTTCTTTTTTCCAGCTTCAGCTTCTGCCATGTATCTGGATGCTCCCTATGTTTTCACATCCTGATGACTTTGCACTTGGCTATTTCCTCTGCTTGTAAGACCATCCCCATCTAGTTGCTGGGAAAGAACTTACTGATCTTTTAAGACCCAGCTCCAGCTCTTCTGGGGTCTTCTCTGATTCCAAAGAATGCCTGTCTCTTTTTTTCCTAGCACTTTCTACAAATTGCTATGACACCATATCACTATGCTATTACGTTGTATTGATTGTACCTACAGCTCTACCTGGCTCAGATGTTTAAGAATCTGCCTGCAGTGTGTGAGACCCAAGTCTGATCCCCGGGTTGGGAAGATCCCTGGAGAAGGAAATGGCAATCCACTCCAGTATTCTTGCCTGGAGAATCCCATGGACAGAGGAGCCTGGTGGGCTACAGTCCATGGAGTCACAAAGAGTCAGACACAACTGAGTTGACTAACATTTTCTCTTTTCACCACTTTCCCTACCCATCAAGAAGAATCTTGAATAGAAATCAAGTCTGATTATTTCTGACTGTTTCCCAGCACAAAGTCCAGTGGGCTGACACCTAACGGGTACTCACATAGTTGGTTGCATGAGTAACTGACTTTTAGCTCAATCTCACATATTATATATATCTTTGCCCCATGCTCTTCTAAGGCTCAATTTATCAAATAAGTCATTTAAAAGGATTTATGTAGAAAAAGTACTAGAGTAAAGCCTCAGGAAAAATAGAAAGTTAACAACTTCCACTTGGTATTAGTAAAAGAAAGAAGCATATTGCTAAAATTTACATTGGATGGTTATGAAAAACCTTTCTGATCGCAACAAGTAATGGTCTATAAAATATTACTCTAAAATTGTTCTTTGACTTGTAGACTAATCAAAGCACTAGTTGAGACAAAAATACAAGGTAATTCTTTCCGATTAAGAGTTTAAGAAATTGTGTGCTTTATTATCCTGTTGTTTTTCATGATGAATGTGTAAAAGAGAACTGATGATAAGATAGTGGTCCTAGAATTACTTCCTAGGATTAATGTCACTAGAAAACATCAGGTAAAGTATTAAGGGATAACACTAGACAATTTGTTTTTCTTTATAACTACTGGTCTAGAGCTTTAGAACTTCAGAGCAAAAACACTAATAAAAGTCAGTCATCATTATGATGTCATTCTCATAATTTCCTTAGAAATAAACCAGCAAGTACAAAAAATATTTATAATGTACGACATCATCTATGTGCCTTTCCATTGCTTAAACTTTCAGTTATATTTAGTGAGGTTTCCTGTTTGTTATAAAGAACACCTTCTAGATGAAATAAAATACATTAATAAAAGCCCTCTGAAGTCAAACTATCTTTGTGAATTGCACGTGTGCAGGAATAGCTTAAATGCTAGGGACTGAGCCAACTCTATGATCTAGTCCAAGTTATACAAACATTTTTAAAAAGAAATTTTTGCGACTCTAACTCTTTGGAAGATATTTATCTGTCATGGAAATGGTTTAAATATCTAAAAGCAGCTCCCAAATGATATCTGCCTACTGGTATGGCATGGGCCCTAGATAACATTTGTAACCCACCAAACTTGGAGAAATAAGTGCGCCAGTGACATTTGTAGTTTCTGGTGCCTTTACTTTAAACCCATAAATGTCTATGGCCTTTAACCACATCCAATTTTCAAGTCAGGATGACTTATACAGAATAGGAGACACAGGAGAATTGAGAAGTTTTGGGTATACAAGAAAGAATTCTCAATTCTTCCACTTGTGCATATAACTTCTTAGATGATGCATTTCCTCATTTCTCCCACTCTGCAAACTGTTTCATTTGGCAGAGTCAATTCATATCTCCGGGCCTGACACAGTCTCTTTGACATTGAACATACTCTCCATGACATGCGTCCTTCAGAGTGTGAAATGGACTTGGGAGAAACAAAAGAACAAAGGATCCTCAGGTTTCTTGAAATATGTCAGAGGGGCATAACCCTGCTCCACAAGTTCTAGTATTTAGACTCCCCAATTTGTTTTGGCGGAAAAATCAAACTTCCTATTCATCTGAGATAAGGAAAGCCTTATCTCACCACAGGTGTGCCTTTTCCCCAAGATTTGCATGAATAATGCATTTTCATCTGCCGGCTGCACTGGACTTCAAAAATAAATAAATAAATAAATAAAAAACCTCCAATGAATTCTACAGAAGGACATTCTGTCAACCAATATCAAAGTAGGGCTCTTTTAGCAAGCCACATCTAACTTCCTTCATAATCATACTGTTCCAGGCCAAAGCGAGCTTAGCTTCTTTTTCTGCTTCAACAAGCTGTCCCAGGGTCGACCCATACTTGGGAACAGAGGCTGGGGGAAGCAGGAATATGATCTGAGTTTAGCTTTGGGTTAGTTTATTATGGAATGTTCATTAGAGAGAGCAGAGTTGGAAATCAGTGCTGATTCTGGAGCAAAATGTCTTCAAAATATTCACTGGTTGGTTTTTGGATGGTTATTGTACAATTCCCTGGATTGGGAAGATCCCCTGGAGTAAGAAATGGCAGTCCACTCCAGTACGCTTGCCTGGAAAATCCCATGGATGGAGGAGCCTGGCAGGCTACTGTCCATGGGGTCGCAAAGAGCTGGACACAACTAAACGACTTCTCTTTCACTTTCAGTGTACAACTACTAGAGTCAGACAGACAGGACTTTAAATCTCAGTTCTTCCAGTTAATAGAAATAACTGTATATCATTACTTAACTTTTCTGAACATGAGTTTATCCATAAAACAATTTCTAATCAATAAAATAGGAATAAAAATATCCAAATTGTAGGATTATTAATAATGCCAGAATTAAAGTTGATATATCTTAAAAATTCTCTGAAATAGAATGAAACTTCAAAATGGTGCATCTCTTTCTCTGTTAAATTAAAAGGTGTATGTCAATAGACTGTAAGGTATCAAATTTAACTTTGATAATGCTGAAATGGACTATAGGCCATTAGCAAAAAGACTCCAAAAAGTTATTAGGCACTTCTGGAACACCAGAAGCATTCACTAGATCAAATGATTTTTATAGTACTATGGAGGGGCAGTAATGCATTGCATGAAGAGGGAAGCCCTCAAAGCATCAGTTTAATCTAGGGCTATTGCATATCTGGAACCAAAGAATTGGAGGATGGTGGCTTCCCCTTACCCATGTATAGCTCACTGATTCTTAAGCATATTTAATACATTTCCTACTTGTAGGAGACTGAAATTAAGAAATTAAGCATTAAGTTTATACTAGTTTATAGTCAATGCATTAACGTCTAAACCAAGTGAAAGTGAAAGTTGTTCAGTTGTGTCTGACTCTATGCGATCCCATGGCCAGAATACTGGAGTGGGTAGCCTTCCTCTTCTTCAGGGGATCTTCTCAACCCAGGGACTGAACCCAGGTCTCCTGCATTGCAGGCGGATTCTTTACCAGCTGAGCCACAAAGGAAATTCACTCTAAACCAAGCAAGGTAGAAAACGGGTTGCATGAGAAATAGGCTTGCCAGATAACACATTCAGTCCCTTGATTTGTTTGACCAGTGCTTTCCAGGTGGCGCTAGTGGTAAAGAACCCGCCTGCCAATAGAGGAGATGGAAGACACGGGGGTTCCATCCCTGGGTTGGGAAGATCCCTTGGAGAATTCCATGGACAGGAGTCTGGCACACTATAGTCCATCCATAGGGTTTCACAGAGTCAGACATGACTGAAGTGGGGACTTGTGGGGTCATACTTTAAGGTGAGTGGCAGCCCTTCTCCTCCACCCCAAAGCACTCTACTTGGATACAAGCTCTCTTTATTGCAACATAGCTTTCCTGCATGACACATGAAGGGAATATTATTAGGATATCCAAGGACTTACTGCATGGATGGCTGATGCTAGACAAGACAGACCCAAGCAGGACTGCCTGCTACATTATTCAGTCAAAACCAGTGAATGATAAGAGGACTGGCTGGATATAACAATCCCTAGAGTGACAAAGCTGTGGTATATTACCAAAGAATAAGTCACCCTTGTCCTTATCCTGAAGATGTGGTCGCTTCTCTTAAGCCAATTGGTCATGGAGTCTAAGAGAGAAAGAGTGATGCTATGAACAGGAATGATTGGAAAGAAATCCAGGCTAAGTATCTTTCTCTTCAGTGTTTATGCTTTCATACATTTTCTGAGAAACTTTTTGTCCTTGTGCCTTGTGTTGAGGCCTGACTAAGGTCTTCCTGGGAAGTTCTGACAACTAATGCATGCTGCTTTGCTGAGTGCCATGGCCTTAGGGTGAGCCAGTAAATAGCCTAATAGCTTCAACTCCCATTGCTTTGTCCCCTTCTCTCCGCTCAGAAAGTCATTCATGTCTTTAATAACCTTTTAATAGTCTATACAAAGTCATTACCTTAACAGTTCAAGTTATTATTACAAAATTTATTTCTGAATACAATTTAAGATGGATAAGCAGAGAGCAAAAGTTTTCCCGATAATTACTTTTAGGAACATTTTCTATTTTCTCTTTGTTTTCAACATTTCCAACACATCTTTAATCTTCCATTTCTTCCCCCCTCTTAACTCCGATAGCCTCCTTAATCCCCCCAAAAACCTCTCTTTTGAAAGATAATGACTTAATATACTCAGATTCACAAGATAACAAAATAATGTATCTTAATCAGCCCTTTTCCTGAATAAGTTTTATGGTGTTTCTACTGATTCTTTTCTTTTTGACTTCACAGCATTTCCCCAAAGACTCATTTCCTGGCTCTGGAAAAATTCCTTTTCTTTAAGCTCAGTGTCATAATAGTACTTCTCAGAGCCTCCAGGGAGGATACCGAACTTAATTATATTATGGCCGCTGTAATTTGGTGGCTTAGCCACACTTATTCCTTAACCAATTCATATGCTACCGAAGGCGAAACCAAGAGTAACCTCTCTTTATGCTTCAGCAACAAGCTGTTCCAAGAAAACCGTTGTTTATAGTATTGAGAAACTGTTCCTCCAAGCCACATCCCAGTGTAATGTTCAGTTGGCAAAAAAGAAGGTTGTATGTTGTTCGACAGGGAAATCTGCCTCATTCGACCACCCAAGAGGGCAGCAAAAATAAGTTACCTAGTAAAGGTGGTCTTTTATACAGAGGTCAGACAGAACTTTACTGGAAACTTGGGTGGACTGGAAAGTCCTGGCTTAATATAGTGAACTGCATAATTTACCATGCGTTCAAATGTTACTGTATAAGTAAAGCTTATTGTAAGATCAATGCATGCTCCGTTACGCTCTCTTAAAAAAAGTGATTAAAAAGAAACAAAAATGAATCAAAATGGCTTGTGCAAGATATTGCTTCCAAATCCTGGACACAATCCTTCATCAGCCCCCTTTTTACTCCTGGATTTGTTTTTAATATTTTTATTTTTTAATTGAAGGATAATTGCTTTACAGAATTTTGTTGTTTTCTGTCAAACCTCAACATGAATCAGCCATAGGTATACATACATCCCCTCCCTTTTGAACCTCCCTCCCATCTCCCTCCCCATCCCACCCCTCTAGGTTGATACAGAGCCCCTGTTTGAGTTTCCTGAGACATACAGCAAATTCCCATTGGCTATCTATTTTACATATAGTAATGTAAGTTCCCATGTTACTCTGTCCATACATCTCACCCTCTCCTCCCCTCTCCCCATGTCCATAAGTTTATTCTCTATGTCTGTTTCTCCATGGATTACTTCATTTTTTCTCTTCTTTTGTTGGCCATTGTCTAGAGTGACAGTTATCTGCTTCTCTTGATGATTGAAAGGAAGAGAAGCCACTATGAAAGCAGGGGTGAAAAGGAAGAAGTCTTGGTCGTCGTGTTGCTTAAATCAGATACAAAATATCAAGTTCAAGTTAACTGAAATTCCCTCAATTAAAAAAATTTTTTTTAGTTATTTTGTTGTCATCAAAAAGGTCATTTAAATGTCTATTTTATGATAATGAGTCAGCTAATGATCAGACATAGTATAATTAAGGAGATTTGGTAGTTTTAAAATGCATAAAACTTAGGGCAACCATATAGCCTGGACATAGTTCTGGTCTATGTTCTAATAAAACTCTCCTTTCACTCACAAAGGTATCCCAGCTTGAATGATACATTAAATGGTCATGCTTAATTTAATACATACTTCAAATATGGAGCATGTGTAGAGGAGGAAAATTTTGGAAGTATACCTTTAGAGGAAAATACCAGCTTTGTACCACAAATGGTGCTAAAGTCTGGCATGTGGGAAAATGACGTTAGGATACTCCCTGTCCCTCAGGAGAGAATATGTCAGTGTAACATAGTTACTGCTGCAGTAAAGGATGTAACTCACGAAAAGTGTTCTCGGTCTACTCTGGACAGCGCAGAAGGCTGCAGTTATATCCAGGCACACCTTAGAGCAATTGTGGGTTTGATTCCAGACCACCACAATAAAGCAAAAATCACAAGAAAGCCAGTTACACAAATTTTTTGGTTTCCCAGTGCATATAAAAGGTATGTTTACACTATGAAAAAGTGAAAGTGTTAGTCACTCAGTTGTGTCTGACTCTTTGTGACCCCGTGGACTGTAACCCACCAGGCTCCTCTGTTCATGAAATTCTCCAGGCATGGATACTGGAATGGGTAGCCATTCCCTTCTCCAGCAGATCTTCCTGACCCAGGGATTGAACCCGGGTCTCCCTCATTGCAGGCAGATTCTTTACCATCTAAACCACTGGAGTCTATTAAATATGCAATAGCATTCTGTCTAAAAAAATAAGGTACATACCTTAATGTTAAAATATTTTATTGCTAAAGAATGCTAACCATCATCTGACCTTCAGCGAGCAGTAGCAGTCACATCAAAGATCACAGATCACAGATCACTATAACAGATATTATCACAATAAAAAAGTGGGAAACATTTTGAGAATTACTGAATGTGACAGAAGAGGAAGTGAGCAAATTTGTTGGGAAAATGGGGCTGAGAGACCTGTTCCAAGCAGGGGTGCCACAAACCTTCAATATGTAAAACACACAGTGTCTGTGAAACACAATAAGGTGAAGTGCATAAAATGAGGTGTGCCTGTATAGGCAAGGTTACACTGTTACTGGTAGAAAGCAGTCTATCCAGGGAGTCAGGACCATGGGCTGGGATTTGAGGTATATACACCAGACCAAGGTGTGCCAAAGACTAATGGAAATCCTACCTAAGTCATTTAGAGTAGAAAAGACACAGAATGCAATCAAAAGCACCTATACTACATTTTTCCCCCAGTAGTTCTAAAATACAGAACTGTCAAAAATAGCTTGTTGTAATAATCTCTTTAAAAAAAAATCAAAACCCTGGAAATATAAACTACAAAAAAAAAAAAAAATTAGGACTCCATGAGTATTGAATTTTGCAACAACTTGGATGAATCAAAGAAGAAATCTCAAAAAAGTTATGTATTGGATGTTATAACATTTCAAAAAAGCAAAGTCACACTGTTGGGAACAGAGCAGTGAGTGACAGGATCTAGGGGCGGTGGTGGGCAGGCGGGGAAGATGTACATTCAGGGAGACAGAATGAGGAGGGTTTTTGGGGGGTTGATGGGACTGTTCTGTATCATGATTCTGGTGCCAGTTAACGTAAATTTGTACATATGTTATAGTATATAAAATCTGACTATAAATTAATTTTAAATTAAAATCATTAAAAAAAATCTCAAAAAATTAAAATTTGAGATAAGACTAAAATGTGCATTTAGAGAGACTTCCTTGGTGGCCCAGTGGTCAAGACTCTGTGCTTCCAATACAGGGGCCACAGGTTTGATCCCTGGTTGGGGAACTCCCACAGGCATGGTCAAATTAAAAAAAAAACAACAACAGTGCATTTAGAGAAACATGCTAACTTTTTCAAGATATCCCTCGTTTTGTTAAAACATCATTGTGTAAATGAGTTTAGTGCCTTCAAAGATTAAAAGCAACTGGACTTCTAACAGAGGAGTATGTTGAGAATAATTGACCACCTAAATCTGGGGCCAGCCAACTTTTTCTTAATGGTCAGATAGTAAATATTTAAACCTTTGAGGGCTATATAGTCTCTTTATGGCAATTATTCATCTGTTGTTGTAGCACAAAGGTAGCCATGGATAATGTGTAAAGAAATGGTTTGGCTATGGTCCCGTAAAACTTTATTTATAAAAACAGGCAGAGGGCCAGATTTGGTCTGTAGTTTGCCAACCTCTAATTTAAGTTATTACCACATAGTGTGTCTTAAGAATACTTTACTCTGGCTCACCACCTATATAATATCCAAATATGCAGAAGTAGTTGGTATATTTTTTTTACATGCTTTAAATTCAAATATTTAAGTATAATCCTTTTTTTTTTTTTTAATTTTTGGCTGCACCCAGAGGCATGTGTGACCTTCCCTACCAGGGACTAAACCTACCAGCCCCCTGTACTGGAAGGTGGAGTCTTAACCTCTGGGTTGCCAGAGAAATCCCCTTAAGCTTAAAATTCAATTTCCAAGAACAAATCATTATAACCACAGTGGTCTTTTGTTAGTTCTTTTACATTAATAAAACAAAAAGAAAATGATGTAATTCAGTTCAGTTCAGTCACTCAGTTGTGTCCGACTCTTTGTGACCCCATGAATTGCAGCACGTCAGGCCTCCCTGTCCATCAGCAACTCCCAGAGTTAACCCAAACTCACGTCCATCGAGTCAGTGATGCCATCCAGCCATCTCATCCTCTGTCATCACCTTCTCCTCCTGTCCCCAATCCCTCCCAGCATCAGAGTCTTTTCCAATGAGTCAACTCTTCAGATCAGGTGGCCAAAGTATTGGAGTTTCAGCTTCAGCATCAGTCCTTCCAATGAACACCCAGGACTGATCTCCTTTAGGATGGACTGGTTGCATCTCCTTGCACTCCAAGGGAGTCTCGAGAGTCTTCTCCAGCACCACAGTTCAAAGGCATCAATTCTCTGGCACTCAGCTTTCTTTACAGTCCAACTCTCACATCCATACATGACCACTGGAAAAACCATAGCCTTGACTAGATGGACCTTGGTTGGCAAAGTAATGTCTCTGCTTTTGAATATGCTATCTAGGTTGGTCATAACTTTCCTTCCAAGGAGTAAGCATCTTTTAATTTCATGGCTGCAGTCACCATCTGCAGTGATTTCGGAGCCCCAAAAATGATGTAATTAACTCCTGTTTTTGAACTATGGATCAACTTTTATACTCAAATGCCTTGTAAATATATCATCCTTATTTATTCTTTATTTCTTCTACAAAAATGAAGAATAGGGTAAATAGCACTTGTTCTCATTACTTACAGTGAGGATCAAGATTGAGAAAATAATTTATTTCTGTTCCATCTGATCCGAGGTTCTTTATTTTAAAAAGTTAGTGAGAAATATTGGATTGCATATCAATAGTCCAAGATATTTCAAAATTCTTGGACAGGAACATAAAATCCTACAATTTGACAATGGCATTTGATTCTGGAAGTTACTACTCTAATGTGGGCCATATTATAAGACCAGAGGTTTGTTTTCAGTGTCTAAACTCGCTCAGTTCCTGCCTTTCATTTTCTCTAAAACTATCTATTCCTTCTTCTCTGAACCCAAAGATTCTCAAGTTTTCTCACTACCAAAATGTGCATTTAAAGAGCTTAAATTTGTTCCTACTAAATCTAAAAGAACAGTAAGGATAAGAGTCAGCTTTCTCAGAGATATCAGAATTTTAACAAAAATCAAGCCAGTAAAAATGTGATTGATAACCTTTAAAAAATATTTCACACATCCTTACTTTCAGAAATATAATTGTAATATTTTCTTATTATCTTAGTATTATCTTTTTAAAAAATGATCTCTATATTTTGTTCTGCATATTGAGATTGTTTTCCTCAAGATAACTAATTATCAGCAACATGAATGTTGCCTTTCCATGTCTCTCTTCCCTTATGAAATTCCATTTAACTCAAATATCATTGACTTTTTTCTGTTTTTGGCCCACAATTCCACTGCATGCAGAACTTCCCTGACCAGGGATCGAACCTGCACCTCCTGCAGTGGAAGCATGGAGTCTTAACCACAGGACTACCAGTACAGCCAATATCACTGAGAAGAGAATACAATTCTCTTTTTATACTTTGATATTGAGGGATGTTTCAAAAGCGATAAACCTAATCCAAGGTGAATAGGTTGACAAGGAGTGCCACGTAGAACGTCACTTTGTGTTCACAGGGGAACACTGTGTTTCCTCTAAGAGAATCCCTGAACAAGACCCAGGTATCGTCACCCTGACAAGAAGTCCAGCCTTCAGGGAGTGTATGAGGTCATTTCTGGGGAAGGAAATGGCAGCCCACTCCAGCATACTTGCCTGGAAAATCCCATGCACAGAGAAGCCTGCTGGGCTAGTCCATGGGGTTGCAAGAGTCGGACGTGACTTAGCAGCTAAACAGCAACAAAAGTCTTTTCTGTCCTGCAAATGTGCTGCTCTCCTACCCTGCTCTCAGTCCCCACTTCTTGGTAAATCAGCCTCTCCCTGTGTGCCCTCCATATTTCTAATCCACTGTTCATTGTCACTCACAAACTTGAACATTCTGGGAACTAACATCAACACATCAGCTCTATTAACTAATGAAAATTAACTTTATATATAATTCAATGTCAGGGTACCTCCATGTGGCTAACCAACCTCAAACAAATGATTTAGTTTCTCCATTCTCATTTCCTCAACCATGGAATGGAAGAGCTGGATGGAATGAATCCAAAGCTTCCTTCGACTGGTAAAAGTTTTATGATTTTATGGGAGCAGCACATGGCACTCAGTGACAACTATTTTCTTGGAACCTTAGAAGACATTTCTGCTTATTTTTGCTTTCCCAGCTCTGTTGACCTCACTACCAGACAAACAAGATGCTAAACACAGTGGTGTGATCTAAGGGGTCCGGGATTTCTTCTCTCCTAGGCAATTCTGAAATCCAAAAAGCTTGGATAAGCAAGAGCTTTTTTATAAGTTTAGTGTCAAATTTATTTGCCAGCAAAACTAGATCTGAACTATTGGGAAGAAATTTATATTCTCTCTTTATTCCACTCGTTTGAATATTCAGATTTTTTCTGCATATACGTTAATGTATTTTTTACCAGTGCTATCTCAGATTCCACCAGGGATGTTAGATAAGTTTTAGAAAAGGCAGAGAAACCAGAGAACAAATTGCCAACATCCACTGGATCATCAAAAAAGCAAGAGAGTTCCAGAAAAACATCTATTTCTGCTTTATTGACTATGCCAAAGCCTTTGACTGTGTGGATCACAATAAACTGTGGAAATAAACTGTGGAAAAAACCTACCTCTTGAGAAATCTGTATGCAGGTCAGGAAGCAACAGTTAGAACTGGACACAGAACAACAGACTGGTTCCAAATTGGAAAAGGAGTACGTCAACACTGTTTATTGTCACCCTGCTTATTTAACTTCTATGTAGAGTACATCATGAGAAACGCTGGGCTGGAAGAAGCAGAAGCTGGAATCAAGACTGCCGGGAGAAGTATCAATAACCTCAGATATGCAGATGACACCACCCTTATGGCAGAAAGTGAAGAAGAACTAAAGGACCTCTTGATGAAAGTGAAAGAGGAGAGTGAAAAAGTTGGCTTAAAGCTCAACATGCAGAAAACTAAGATCATGGCCTCTGGTCCCATCACTTCATGGCAAATAGATGGGGAAACAGTAGAAACAGTCTCAGACTTTATTTTTTTGGGCTCCAAAATCACTGCAGATGGAGACTGCAGTCATGAAATTAAAAGACACTTACTCCTTGGAAGAAAAGTTACAACCAACTTAGACAGCATATTAAAAAGCAGAGACATCACTTTGCCAACAAAGGTCCATTGAGTCAAAGCTACGGTTTTTCCAGTGGTCATGTATGGATGTGAGAGTTGGACTGTAAAGAAAGCTGAGTGCCGAAGAATTGATGCTTTTGAACTGTGGTGTTGGAGAAGACTCTTGAGAGTCCCTTGGGCTTCAAGGTGATGCAGCCAGTCCATTCTAAAGGAGATCAGTCCTGGGTGTTCATTGGAAGGACTGATTTTGAAGCTGAAACTCCAATACTTTGGCCACCTGATGTGAAGAGCTGACTCACTGGAAAAGACCCTGATGCTGGGAAAGATTGGGGGCAGGAGGAGAAGGAGATGACAGAGGATGAGGTGGTTGGATGGCATCACCGACACAATGGACATGGGTTTGGATGGACTCCGGGAGTTGGTGATGGACAGGGAGGCCTGGCATGCTGTGGTTCATGGGGTCACAAAGAGTCGGACACGACTGAGAGACTGAACTGAACTGAATATGTGACTAATACTGACTTAGTATAAATCTGGACATTTCTGAATTATGAAACTTATCTAGTTTCAAGGGTTTCATGTAGATTGTGATGAGGGATGATGAGCCTGATATATTTCTAATGATGACCTGAAATCTACAATATTTCAAATTTTGCATCTAAGAATAAATGGCGCTTGGCATTATTTACATGTTTTTGTGCTATGTTTATGTACATTCTTTGAACATGGTAATTTTCAACATATATCTTTAAATTATTAATCAAAATAGTTAAGAAACTAACATAACACTGTAAATTAACTATATGTCAATAAAATATTGAATTAATAAGTCCTCATTTCCTGTTACAGATAAAAATTTTACACATTTTAGTATTTTTCAGGTCAATATGGGGAATAAGAAGACATTCTCATATGAAATAAGTGAACAAATATATGGGGAGATATTTGAACCTGCTTCAAAGTCATCCCGAAATGCAAATCCAAAGGCTTTCAATTATTCCATCTTTCTTCTAACATTATAAATCTCTATCTGCATATTTACAGACAATTCATTATATTCTATCAACATACAGAGACAAAACTTCTGAACTTTCCCCAGGTTCTCTGGCTCAAATAGAAAAAGTCCAATATACATTAGCTTGATGAATGAGTTGGTCAATGAATGGGTGGATGGCACACAGACAGCCATCTCCCTTGTGTGGAGCAGAGACATTTTATTTTTGCAGTTCCATAAAACACAGGGAAGACATTCAGGAAGTCCCTACACAGAGAACTTCAGAAAACAGATTATTCCTTTGAGCTGGTCAGAGGAATTCCAGAACCTGGTCACCTTCTGGATCAAACAATAAGTAGCTTTATTATCATCTTTGGTTAAGAGTTCTCGAGCTGGATCCTACTTGAAGTTTCCATGGATGAAAAGTCAGTTTCAAAGAAAAACACCTTCTCATCATTTGACATTATCAAGTGGCGGAACAAAAAGTCTGACAAGGGGTCAGGGTGATGAAATAAAGCAGAGGGTCGAGTCACTGCAACTTTCTCCACAAGCAAGTGAAACACTGCTTTTGGGAAAAATGGATACTACAGGCAAGGGTATAATAGACACTAAGGAAAACAAGTTAACTATTTTGGTGAGAGATAGTGAACACACAGGCATGTTTTTAGACAGAGAGAATGAAAAAGAAAGTCTGTTATATAGTTATATAATATTGTACTATTCCTATTTAAAACTCAGATACATGACATGAACTAGTTTTTTTTTTTTCATTAAAAAGAAATGACCTTTTAATTTTTGAATGTTTATTGCATGTAGTTTGCATTAATTTGAAGAACATGTGTAAACGTGATAAAGGCTTTCAATTAAAACACAAATAACTAAAGGTTTTCCTAATGTTAGAGATAAAAGTACACACATTCTTAAGTAGTCAGAATTTGTGCTTTTCAAACTTTCTCTTGCTTTCATTGTTTTAATATGCTTATTAAATACCTAGCAAAGGCATACTAACAGTCATGAGAATATTAAAAAAAGTATGAAAAATGGCAATATTATTCATTTAGTAGTCTACAGCACATTAGTCATATCATTATGACTAAAAAGACAAATTAAAACATGTCATCTTTGTTTACCAAAATTAATTCAACTGCACAAAATGAGCTCAACATCCTTAGAAAGAAAATGCGAACTTTAGAGATACATGGTGCAAAAATATCCCAAAATTACACAGTGCAAAAATACAAAATGTTTTCATCTAACATTTCATATTCTGTATTCAAGCATTTTGAAGACAGTTCTCTACACACTTCTGGAATTCTTGGAGGCAAACTCTATAGTGACTCACTAATAAATATGATTAACAGATGAGACTGAAATAGAAATTTCTTGAAAGCCTTTCAAAATAAGGACAGGGCTGTGGCTTGTGTAGATGTATTTCTTACACGGCCTCGGCTACCTTGTTTTGGAGACAGGACATTATCTGCAATTTAAGCTATTAAGTCAGTCCTTTTGACCCCTTTGTTTCTAGTGATTTAGTAATGCTCCCTGATGCATCATTTATTGGTACGTCAAACATCAAATCAAGGTATCTTGATTTCCATGTCTTAAAAATAAACATAGGCGTAAGTAAGAAACTAGAACTATGTGAACGATAAGAAAACATCACCCAATTAGGCATATTGTACCCATGGAAAGCTCCAATTGGGCTGCTTTACAACCTTTGAACCTCCCTGCCACATGACCCAGAGGAAAACCCAGTAATCAGAAGCATGAGAAGGAAGGCTGTCCCGATTGAATATGCAGAGCCTGGACTCTCTGATTTAAGAATAGCCTTCTTTCCCTGGTGGCTCAGACAGTAAAGAGTCTTGCTTACAATGCGGGAGACCTGGGTTTGATCCCTGGGTTGGGAAGATCCTCTGGAGAAGGAAATGGCAATCCACTCCAGTACTCTTGCCTGGAAAATCCCATGGACGGAGGAGCATGGTGGGCGCAAAGAGTCAGACACGACTGAGCGACTTCACTTCTTTGCCCAGAGAGAAGTATGTATCTGTTGTTTCGGCTGCCCGGAATCCACTCCTGCCTCCTCTGCTAACAACACTCTGATTTCCCTTTGGGGTATCACCTCTTCCACGCTTAGAGGGTAGTGCTTTGGCCTTTGCTGATCTCTGCCCCTGGTCCAGGGAAGGGGACATGACCCAAGGCAGGCCAATCACGGTAGCACATGACTGGCCCCGGGTGGATGCGGGGCCTGAGACAGGAGCATCATTTAGGGAACTTCTGTTGGAACGCTTATGGGCAAGCAGCTCTTGTTCCCCTGGATTTGCTAAACTGGTAGGATGGGAGCCTGGAACTGCCACAGAAACCTGGCGAAGAATGAAGCTAGCATGGAGGAAAGTAAAGCCAAGGGTGAAGGGGGTGGGGTGAGGTGAGGGGTCGGGGTGGGGTGAGGTGAGGGATCAGGGTGTGGCTATGCTTTGATTAAGCCCATTTGATGAAGCCCCTTTGAACTGAGTTTGTTTCCCCTAGGGTCTTCTTTCTCCCTTTGGATTCATTTTTCAATTCTTCCTAGATTCAGATCTTAAGCTGCCTTGCCCCCTAGATAAGGAGAAGCTCTGAGATGCCTTACAAGGGGAAAGATGGCAGTCACAGCAGCAAGAAGGCAGCTGGCTACATGGGAGCCTGCTATATCACCGGGGAGTGGCTGGAACTGTCTTTGCTATCTACTCTAGGAAGAAACCCAGAATCCCTAACTGCGTCTGGGGATTGTCTGGCCTCAGTTTACATGTCCAGCCCCTTCTCAATCCTTTCATGATGTTTCCTGTATGAAAGGTTCATCCTTCTTTTCTTCCCATTCCCTCTAAGAGTCATTCCCCACGTGAGGCGCCATCATCCTCAGAGGGACGGAGTTCCCTGTTCCTTCCCCCAGGATCTCCCAGACTTGGCCTAAACTTTGGTTATACACGTGCGTGCCTGCTCGGTCCATGGAATTTTCCAGGCAAGAATACTGGAGTGGGTTGTCACTTCCTACTTCAGGTTGTAGCATCTACTATGTCATTTATTCTGTTTCCTCTCCCTCCTTGAGTTTCTCAGATCTCTGTTGTTTTTCCTGTCCACCATCAGAACACTCTGATGGTTTGATCAGAACACTCTGATTTTCCTTTGGGGTACTACCTGCCACACTCTTGGTCTTGTGTTTGGGGTTGGGATCCAGAAATGACTCCCAAGATGGGCATCTCTGCTGAGTACCTAACATGGTAATCGAATAGCAATAATATAGCAGAGCAGGCTGTTATGGGTGGAACCATCCAGATACTTGCATGTAGAATTTTTGACAGCAGGAAAAAACAGACACACACACACACACAAAGAAAAAAACACTTAGACATAGCTCAGTAGGAGCATACATGATGGCAAACAAATGCTTTTGGTAGGATTAAAACAAACAGTCTCAGATCATGCAAGTCAGTGTCGTAATGTGTCATTTACTGTATTCTAACTATTGCTTCCAAATTCGTTTCAAATTTGTAAGTTTGATGGCCATTTTCTCTGATAAACTCTTCTTAGGGTTATCAGCAAGTTACATCCACATCCTGCTTGATTGTTAGTTTGCTGTGGCTACGCCTCCCACCTGTAAAGAGAAACCACTGGGGTGGGGTGGGAGGAAGATGACTTTCGCTACTGAAGTTTTTGGAAGCTATTGCCCCTGTGTTTCTAACGTATTGTCAGCAATTTAGTATTTTCTTCAGCATTTAAAGACTGCTCTCTGTCTGTTGACAACTTCTTTACCACTGAGTTTTTCTCCTGGGTGGCATTAAACTATATTTAAAACTTACATCTTGTTTATATATGCTCTTGAGCCAGAACCTTTGGTTTACAGGAAAGAATTTGCTGATCTCTTTCCTTCCCCACTAAAAAACTACTGAAGTTACACTAATTGCTTCTACAACTGCATACTGCTGGACTCCTCAAAGGGCTGATACCACAGGCAAAGCTTAGACCACTTGGCTTTGCTTATGTTACAATCTGACATATAAATCAGAGAGATTATAGAAATATTCTACATTTAGTCTATGAATTTACATATCTAAACATTGTCTGATTAAAAATTAGGTGTGTAATTTTGGAGGGAAAGCTTATCGTTAGCAATATTTCATTCAGCTACACAGGTTTCTATTATATACGGGTGTATATATTAATATAGACATACATACTTATATGTATATATAATACACTTATAAACAATAAAATTGAGCACTAAAATTACTTTTCTTTAGGAAAGAGTTAAAAATACTGGCCCCTTCAACGTCATCTAAAACTAATGGGAAAAGAAAAATTAGACATTCAGAGAACTAAAACCTAGACATCTGGGTCTACCTAACTTATGCCCTGATCATTAACAAGAAATTAATAACACTTTATACTTTATATTCTATTAAAGAGCATTTCTTTCCAACGTTTTCAGTTTAACAAAGCCAAATAAGGAGATATATATATAAAATCCAAAACTGAGTCTAAATTCCTACATTCAATAATTTTGATGTAATTATCCCCTCAAAGCTCAATAAAAGCTTTTTCATAATGGACACAACACAAAAACTGACAAGACTTGTTTTCAATAACTAAATATTTTATGAAAAAATGTATTCTGATGCAATATGTTCATTCATCTTTAATGGCTTGTATAAATTTTCAAGTGCCATAATACATTCAAATTAGCAAAATTATAGGGATTAACTTTTCTACGGTGTTCCCCCAATGTCACGCAGGACAGTCATAATTTAACTATGAATCCATTTTGAACACATATATATCTCAACTCATTAAATGTTTGATATTTAAAAGTAAATTACAGACGTAAAAAAGCTTACTGGCATGCTTCATTGGGGAGTTAAGCAACAAATGTGTGGTTAACACTATCTTATGGGCACAGGAGAGGTCTCTCTTTTACTATGATACTCAACAACGTGACTAAATGCCTCCCAGAAATTTCGAATTAGAAATGCAAAGGTTAGATAAAGTTAAAGGTCATCCCCCTACAGTCAAGAGGGGGCCAGCTCCCTACCAAGTTCCTAGCAGACTTGCTTCCCTAGGGCACATCATAAAAGTAATTTACTGACAACTCACCTTACCAGGGGTCATTTGGGGCCTCGAGTCTTCTGGAATTCACTTTTAAGAAGCATGATTAAGTGGGGACAACTATTGGCCCTAAAGTATTTATGCTGAGAACAAATGTCTGTCAGAATTAAATCCTTTGTGTGTGGTGGTTTCAGACTTAAAAAAGATGTGTGCCCTGATGAAAAGCACATATATTCTATTCACCAAATTAAATCTTAGAATGAATATGGTTAATTGATTTATGAGGTTTAAAACAAATACTCCAGAAATCCAAATAGACAACACAGCCTAATAAAATGGAGAATGCATTTACCAGGTTAGTTAAATTCTTTTTCAATGTCCTCTCGTCCAGTTCTGTCTCACACTGGAGGAAAAATGAATTCACATCGTTTCAAAGAAAAATGAAGATGCTGTGGAAACCAAGCCAGGAAAGTTGACTTATTTCAAAATTTTTGCAAGAAAGAGCTATTTCCTGATTAAAACAAATCTCTTGCTTTGAGTGCTTTTGATAATTTTGACATGAAATATTTGGTTTAATATTAGGTAGAGAAGGCTTTTCCACATTAAAAAAAATTACAAAAGGGTAAAATATGTGTGCCTTGCACAAAATTAAAACAGATTATCTGACTCTGTGTGTGGGATACAGTTCTAATCTATACAGTGCGTGGAAATGAAGCTGGTACTTTGAATTGCCCAGCACACATCTCAGTAATAACAGGGGATGAGGCATACAATTTCAAGGAACACCCACAATGAAAATTATTCTTTCCAAACAGAGAATTGTTTTGGAATATGTTAGGTTAATTGGCGCAGTGGGATTTCTCTCAAGGAAACACAGAGCACTGAAATCCTGACATGTGCAAGTAAAATGATCAAGCCTGCTCTCTACCCCTTTTCAATTTTTCACATCTAGTCTACTCTAAGGAACTAAGTAAGTGCTAGTTGCTCAGACTCTTTGTGACCCCGTGGACTGTAGCCTGCCAGGCTCCTTGTCCATGGGATTCTCCAGGCAAGAATACTGGAGTAGGTAGCCATTCCCTTCTCAAGGGGATCTTCCCAACCCAGGGATCAAACTCAGGTTTCCTGCCCTGCAGGCAGATTCTTTAGACTCTGAGCCACCAGAGAAAGCATTCTATGCACTGTCAAATTCACTTTTGTAGATTCACATGCAGATAGAAAAGGAGACAGGTTTTTGTTTTGTTTGTTTGTTTTTGCCAGTTTAATTTACAGCAAAAGACTGATTAGTTAAATGAGGTTCCACTGGCAAAAAGAAAGAAGAAACTCACTGAAGATATCTGCGAATATTCTACTTTGGAGGGTGAACTGCAGGTAATTTAGAAGTAAGGTAATCATTTCTTTATTTTATGCTTTCGGTCATTATTTTACAATTTAAATAGTTCGAAATTCCCTACAACATTGGCATATCTCCCCTATTAGAAGGCCATAGTTATTTCATCATTATTTTAATCTTCTCTGACTTAAGAATGGGCTTCCCTGATAGCTCAGTTGGTAAAGAATCCACCTGCAATGCAGGAGACCCCAGTTTGATTCCTGGGTCAGGAAGATCTGCTGGAGAAGGGACAGGCTACCCACTCCAGTATTCTTGGGCTTCCCTTGTGGCTCAGCTGGTAAAGAATCTGCAATGCAGAAGACCTGGGTTCGATGCCTGGGTTGGGAAGATCCCCTGGAGAAGGGAAAGGCTACCCACTCCAGTATTCTGGCCTAGAGAATTCCATGGACCGTATAGTCCATGGGGTCTCAAAGAGTCAGACACGAGCAACTTTCACTTTCTGACTTAAGAATACCTTGATTTGGCCTGTTACATTCTAAAATCCAATTATAATTATCCTTTTAAAAAATAATCACCTGACTCCCTTACTCTATTTAAATACGCATCTTTCCCAAGGAGGAACATGTGTGTGAATACACAGTCTCTAAGCTGTGGTTACCATTTTTGTGAATTGTCATTTACGACTGGTATAGAATGAGCCCTCTTCATATTGCCACAATTGATAGCTTCCTGTAATTTGCAACTTTTCACTGGAACCAATTAAATGTCCCATGTTGTTAATGTACTGAGGTTTTAAAAATCTACACTTCAAAACTATGAGAAAGAATGCGTACATTCAGTAAACACCATGTGTAAAAATACTTACATTTAATAGGGTAAATTTCTAAATATTCTTCCCAGTATTGATGTGCTGAAAGTTGGAAGTGAAAGGAACCTCAGTGATTCTTAATCCTCTCATGTTACAAAGGAAAATTTGAGGCTCAGGTGGTCAATGACCTGGCTGTGGGCACAAAGCGCTCAGAGCAGCTCTGGTACCAGGAGTCAATCTTCTTCCCTGTGACCTCCTTCTACTCGTGCCCCACCTTGCCAGTTATCTCTACATGGCTGCTATCACACTTGTTTAAAAAAGCTTAGGTCAGACTTTGTCACTCTCCTGTTCAAAATCCTCCAGTGATTACCCCCTTTCATTCACAGTAAAAGTCAAAGACCTTAGGAGAACATGTAAGACTATGTTATCGGAGGCACACCTTCCACCCCACCACCACCACACGGATGCTCTGCGATCGTATCTGATTTCTCTCCTCATCACTCGGTTCCACACTCTGTCTTCCCCAGCACACCAACTGCCCGCTTCAAGGTCATGATTTATCTTTACCACTGAACCCAGGTTTGCAAACTTAGCCCCTGTTAGCCCTACACATTAAAGACATTATACTTTCACTAACTGAAACCCAAAGTCTCACTTCATGCTGAGTTATGCAGCTTTTTAAAATTTAACTGGAGTGATAGTGACCTTATGAAGGTGAGTGCACCTATTTGTCAGCATGCTAGGGTGTCCAATGGGCTCTGCAATTTGGGAGACACTACTTGCGTTTCTGTATCAGTACAAAGGAAAAAATCAGAATAAAGTAGAGTAAACCCCATGCTCTCTGAGCCTGGGCAAGGATGGAGTTCCCAATGCCCGAGTAATACTGACCACTTTTCTTTACCGTCATTTTCTTGGAAAGTGTTGGAGACTTGCACTGCTTTCTATTTCACTGACTTTTAGAGCTAGAAAAGACCTATGGTATTATTTAGCCTGGTCCTCTGATTTCAAAGATGAGGATGTAGAGATGCCAGAAGGTTAAGCAGATTGTTCCCAGTCATACACCCACTGGGGCTTCCTAGGTGACTCAGTGGTGAAGGGTCCGCCTGCCAAGGAAGAAGATGGAAGAGACACGCAGCTTCGATCCCTGGGTTAGAAAGATCCCGTGGAGAAGGAAAGGGCAATCCATTCCAGCATTTTTGCCTGGAGAATCCCCATGGACAGAGGAGCCTGGCAGGCTACGGTCCATGGAGTCGAAAAGAGTCAGGCACGACTCAGTGACCAAGCACACAGACACACACAACCACTGGCAAACTCCGTGGACAAGAGTGCCATAGCCACTCAGAGATCAGTTCTCATGCATACCCAGCTGAGGTGGGATACTACAGGAAAGGGACAAAGCGTGAATCAAAGACGGTGACGATTTGATGCTGTCACCCAAAGTTTTAATAATTACTTATAAGGGAAGAAGTGTACCTAGTTAGTCATGCCCATAATACATTTTTGGTTGTTTTTCTTTCTTTCCTCTCTTTCTTTCCTTTTATGTAGAAGTTTTATATGTACTGACATTTAATCAAAGTCAAATCGTAAAATACATACATACACACACACACACACAACCTTCCTTGGACAAGGAGACATTGTCTTTAGGTTGCAATTAAGGAACTTAAGCAATTAAGGAACTATGCCAACTATTGGGTAAATCTTTTCTGGAGCTAGCTATTAATACATTGCTGCAAGTCACAAAATCCTAACGAAGATCAGCCCCAGGGTGGTGTGTGTGGAAAACCTGGGCGTAAATACATTATTAATGTCATGGGGTCAACCTGATCTTCCAAACCCCTGGAGATTTAAACAGAAGCTTTAAGAGTGGTACAGGGTAAAACCACAGACTGGGTAAGAGACAGAATGAGCTTTTGCAACCTCAGGTCACAGGCTTGAGCCCAGTCTTGGCTAGTAATTGATAACTTATGACAGATGTTTGGTGACCTGTGTGTGGAAGGAGTCGGTTCAAGTTTTGTTTCCCTTTTCCTGAACAGGTGTGTTCACATCTACCCACAGAGATGTTTGCACTGTGAAAATCTCATTCCCAAATCTTTCTCAGAAAGGCTAAGAATTTAATGGGAATTAAATCCAGCTATCTTTTTATCCTCTTAAGGGTTAGCACTTTTCTCATTTTTTTAAAAAACTTAAGCAACTTCCCTTCACTCCAAGTCTTATCTTTAAGGAATTCTTCCGAACAGTTTCAAAGTGTTGGCTAAGGGAAATAGCCTGAGGACAGATGTCATTTTATTCAAGTATGTGATCCATTTGGATCAAAGGTACTTTAGGATAAGAGACTGGTTTAGGAACAGCTTATTAGAATTTTTTATTTTTATTTTTTACTTTACAATTCTGTATTGGTTTTGCCATACATTGACATGAATACAGAAGAGAATTTAGTTACTCTTAAAGAGAAAGACAGAATATTCAATATTTGAATTATCTGTAAGGAACATCTTTCCTCATGAATTCTGTGGCCATATGTAAACCTTCAAGATGCTTTGTCATCATGTTTTATTCTTATATTAGCCTCAATTTATTGGGTTTAATAAGCAGGCTAAATATAATTTCAACTACAAGCAATCATGGAATTAGATCAAATTCATTGATGTTCTCCTTTTCTCTTCTTGTGCTACCACATATATGGATGATAGGGTAGCTAGCACATAATTTTTGTCTTAATAATCAATCTTTTACAGATTTTCTGTGATTTGCAGTTTAGGCCTGGGGAATTACACAACTTTTTTAAAAATATAAATTTATTTACTTTAATTGGAGGCTAATTGCTTTACAATACTGTATTGGTTTTGCCATACATCAACATGAATCTGCACGGGTGTACAGTGAATGGAAGGGTTTAAAATTAGTTGTATACAGCATGCCTAGAAAGAGTAAAATGAAAATTCACAAGAAAAAGGAGTCAAATTTTACCTCCTTTTGGATGGTAATTCTCACAAGCCACTGTGACCGTATGTATTGTCATCTAGTATCACAAAGTCAAGCTAGGGTAGAAAATGACATGATTTAGAAAAAGATTCTCTCAAGTTTTTCTCATTGTAACACATCACACAATGGGCTCAATAAATAGCATCTCCAAAGATGATTTTAATTTCTAGACAGTGACCCAGTTTTCAAAATGTCCTCAGTTTTGGCCACTTTGATATTATGATAATTCAACATAACTGCAGATTTTCAGATTTTTTTAAAAAACCATTAAACTAAATCTCAATTGGTGATGAATATAAACAAATACATTAAAATGAATTATAGTAGTTGATTAAAATATTTACTGTACATAAATATTACATATTATATAAATAGATCTCTCTTTATATTTACTATATAAATGTAAAGATGAAAGAAGTCTGTTAAAAGCCAAGTGCTACATAAACAAACTCCCCAAATTGGTCTTAGGTAGGAAGACACAAATCAAAGAGCAAACATGCTTACAGGTTTAGGAAGCTTTCTATATAATACTGAGTTGATGAGATAGGACAAGGGCTTCCCTCAGCCTGGGATGTGACAAGGAAGTAGCTGTGGTCATTCCATTTTTATATTCTTGCACGTGACCTTCAGCACATTTTGTGATAAATTAGCAGATGTTTGTTGCGTTGTTCAATTTTGAAAACTTCCTTTAAACTTTCCTCTTCACTGACCTCATATTTTACCCACCTGTCTCTCTTAGAAAAATATTTTGTTGAGTAATACACTCTCTGTATCATGACATTACATGTTAATTTCAGAGCAACTTTGCCCTACTACTCCCCTACCAAATCCTGAGATTCTAAATCTGGTGGGCAAAAATATGTGCCTTCTTAGTTTTCAGTCTCAGTATATTTCCTTTGCAAATCCTACAATTTATTAACTCTATGGCAGAGTGACACAAACCACGTTCCAAAATAAACACACAAAAAGACCTACCTTACTGTAATATCCAGGTTGAGAAAAACTACTCTGAAAGCAGGGAAATGCTGATGAAAGCTTGCTGCCATACTCAGGGCTCAGCTGCTTTGTGCTAAATCATCATTAGGCATGTGCTCTGAGGAACCCCAGACCTGGGTGTTTTGCATACTGAGGTAGGAAGCAAGGCCTTATATCTAATGCCAGAAGGTGATGATGTAAAAATGAAGATGTTTTCTTCCTCTAGTTATACATTTCAATAACATTCTGGATTTATCTTTTTGAATGGAAGAAAACACACAACAATATAACTCTTGCCATAGGAGTGCTGTATAATTTTGCTGCAAACACTAACACTATCATGGAATTTCCATGAAGTGCCATCCAATCCCACACTAAGGGGGGCTGTGAAATACCACAGAATGTAGTTAACTGTGGCCGCTGGAGTTTCTGGGTCATTTTGAGGACTAGGCACCTTTTCCTTACTCTTCTTTTCACGTGGGTATAATAGTTAATATAATAGTATTATAGTTTCATATTAGTAGATGCCGATAACAATGAATGCTTACAAAGTATTGAAACTTCAGAGTCCCGTGAGATTGAGCACGTAAAGAGGTAGGTGCAACCTTTTAGCATCCCTATTCTACAGATAAAGAAACCAAGCCTAGAGGTTAAACAACCTGCCCAGAGTCAAACCACCAGCATATGGTATGAATGCAGTGCCTAGCACCCAAGTCTGTATGCTTGCCATCAGATCTAGGTCCTCAGCCTCCCTGCTGTTACGCAGCCAGGACAAGCAGCACCGCGCATGTCTACACCAACTGTCATCCATCTCTGCTTCTTAAATGTGCTCCCCAATCTTTCCCTCTATGCAGTGGCTGCTGTTCAAAAGCACAGAGGAGCAGAGCACCATGGTTGAGAGCATGGTAGCCAACAACTGCCTGGAAAATTCGGTTCTGCTACTGGCTAGCAATGTTCTCACGGGCAGTTTGTTTAACTTCTGGGCCTCAATGGCCTTATCTCTGAAATGGGATAAGCATCCTTGCCTCAAGGGGTTACCAGGATTACAGAGGTACTCTATGTAATGGCTTAGCAGAGTAAGTACTTAAAAGAATAGTGGTTATGATTAGTAAAATATAAGACTAGAGTGGGCTTCCCAGGTGGCGTTAGTGGTAAAGAACCCGCCTGCCAATGCAGGAGATGTAAGAGATGCGGGTTCGATCCCTGGGTCAGGAATATCCCTTGGAGGAGTGCATGGCAACCCACTCTAGTATCCTTGCCTGGAGAATCCCATGGACAGAGGAGCCTGCCAGACTATAGTTCATAGGGTTGCAAAAAGTCAGACACAACTGAAGCGACTTAGCACACGCACACACATCCTGCATCCTTGCTAAAAACATGGCCAGCTTGAAGACTATAATACTGGGAAAGTTTTGGGATGCTTGTGACTTCGTTTTCATTAGACGGGGCCACTGTAAAGTCATGCCAACTGATAACTGCCAACAGCGCTCTTTTTTCTCCTACTCAGATATGGAGAGCTGGTGGCTGCCACATACAGATAGGTACTTTTGAAAGACAGCAGTGACCTTCTCGGGGGTTCAGATTTCTGCTTCTCACTTGTTTTAAATGATTACCACAGGACCTTTGAGACTGATGGGCTCTATTTCCTTTGCTCTTCAAGTCTTAGATAAATATAAAGACATTCATGTAAAAGTTTTCCTCACCTCAGCTGTGAATCATGGGACCTAAAATGTAGAAGACAGGTCTGTCTCTGCTTAGCTGGACGGACCCTGTACTCTGAAGTTTCGACTTTAGTAAAAAAATTATGATGTATCCTGGAGAGAACTTTATAGATTAAACCAGTTAACACTGGCACACACCTTATCTATATCCATTTATATTTATTCAAATGTTTTAAATAGAATTGCGAATGCCAAGATAAAAAAGTAAGAACACCAGAAATGAAATTAACTTAAACAAACAGAAAATTACATTGAGATTATTTCACATGACCAGCAAATTAAAAAAAAAGATTTCTCTGTTGGACATTTATAATAGACTTAAAATGAGATTAGACATTTACAAATTGAAAACATTTATCACAGAGTGCAGGGCATTTTGATGCAGGATCAGTAACAGTAAAATAAAGATAGTTGGGTTTAATACCATATCATTACTATCTTGATATAAAAAAATTATGGTAGTAAAAATTTTTACTTGCAGATCTACATTTTAATGGTTTGGAACCAGAATTTTAAATTACCCCCCAAAGAAGGTATTTATAAATTTATATCTGAGGGAAGACTCTTCAATGAACTTTCTACCACTTTTAGAATGAATTTATTTCTACCACTACATTAATTCTCTTTTAGATGGAATTCAGTAATTCCTAGTCCAGTAGTTTGATAGGTCAAAAACTTAAAAAATATCACATATACAAAAAATTCCAGAATGGCAACTCTTCTATTGTAATATTTATCAAATATATTAAATATATTTTACTGCTTTCTTTCAACACACACTTTCTTTCAACCTAAAACATGCTTAAAAGCAGAGCTCTAACAACTTTACTGAGGAAGCATTCGATAGGGGACCCAGTCAGCGCCGTATACGTGTGCGTGTGCATAAGTGTGCATGTGTGTTCATGCTTTGTTTCTGATACCAGTTTTGAACAGGAAACCGCTTCTCATTGATGCTCTGACTCATTTCACTCAGAAAATAAAACACTAGCATTTCATGCACTCCCATAAGATTGCCAGTTAAAGACAGAGGAAAATGTGAAAGGAAGGGTCTCTGACCAACTTCAGAGAAGTAGGACATATATCCCAATGGGCTGATGTGCAACAGATTTCACTAAACCTTTGCTGCTCATTATCATGCGTGTGACTTACAAGCATGTGAGATCAGAGGCTGCCTGGCCGGGCCTTGCCCTGGTGCACCCTACCTCCTCTTCCACAATGCTCCTGTGGCTCCCGGGCACCTGGGCCACTGTCTCTCAAGAGACCCAGTGTCAATGGATTCGGTCACCCAGACAATCAGCAGCTTTCAACTGCATGTCCTCTCCTCTCTTGGTTAAAGGATGGCTTTGAAAAGCATCTTTTGAAATGAGGATCCGAGTAGATAGGGAGGGACAGGAGCCCAGGCATATTTGTTCCAATGATCGACAAGCCTTTAGCTCTGTCTGCTGTGTGATGTTTGGGTGAGGCCTCTTGGGCCTCTGACCAACCGTGAGAACTGGGTGGGGGGGTTTGGTGCAGAGAATGGTGTGTGTTAGTCTCCCTGGGTTGGGGGGGCACCCTGTAGGTAACAGGTGCAGGCTTGTCTCCACGGTCGTATACACACAAAGCTAAGGCTGATCCTTGGTGGTCAGGGCAAGTTTGTTTGGATTAGACTAGAGTAACTTCCAGGGTACCTGTCATTATTTTAACAAGGGTTTTCAGATACAAATAGCAAATTACACTTTATGAAAAGGAATGAGAACATTTTTGCCAACTAGCTGAATACCAAATTCCCAGTGGAACAAAAACAGGAAAATGTAATAGGTGAAGCGACTGTCCAACTCAAATGAGTTGTTGAAAAAAATTAATGTCATTTTCTAAGACTTTCTATCAAGAATCTCACATGCTGCCAGAGTTAACTAATCTTCTCATTCAAAGTGGACAAATAATATGTGAAGGTCAAATAAGTGACAGAAGGTACAGGACAATGGGGGCTTCCCTAGGGGCTCAGCGGTAAAGAATCACCTGAGAAGCAGGAGACACGGATTCGACCCCTAGTTAGGGAAGATCCCCTGGAGGAGCGCCTGGCAACCCACTCTGGTATTCTTGCATGAAGAATCCCACGGACAGAGCAGTCTGGTGGGCCATAGGGTCACAAAGAGTCGGACAAGAATGAAGTGACTGAGCGTGTACATCGACACACACAACAATGATAACTAGTGTACAACCATTTGCTCCCAGCAGTTACTTCAGAAATATGACTTGGCCATAGGTGGGCAGAGAAAATGTCTCATTCCTTATTCAACTGATCCAGGGGTTTGGCTCAGTCTAGACCAGTGCTTTCCAAATTGGCCCCATGTTGAAATCACCTGGAAAATCTTTTAAAAGGGTACCAACTGAGTCCTAACTCCAGATAGTCTGATTTAATTTGGGCAGTAGAATGTTCTAACGTTCCCAGTCATCTCTACTGTGCAGCCATTCTTAAGAACCAGTGGTCTATCACCCCCGAGAACTTCAAATAGATGAGGCTGGGTCTAGTACATCCAGAAGTTCTGACTACGGATTCAGACATAAGATTAATTTAAAGATTTCAAATCACTGTGATCTTGGAATTTCCCTCTTTGGGATAAAACAACATCAACAACAAAGTATATCCTCCTTCCCACTCCCACACTCAACACACATTTTAAAATCTGCTCATCAGTTGGTCATTTGAGCCATTTTCCACGGCATCCATATGAATGGTCAGCTTGTACAATGCACTAATGCTAAAAATCTAGCAAACCGCTATCTAGTTTTAAAACTATTTTTTACCTATTCTTGGTAATTTTACAAAGCTCAGTCTTCTAGGATTTGAGCTGTTGTGAATGGAATCACTTCTTTCTAAATGAAATAGCAGTTTAAATTCATATGGCATAGAATTTACTCTATTAACCCAACTCCACAATTTCCTAGAGCAAAAAGAAGTCAATGCTTTAGTTGGTGCTTTGCAGTTTTGCACATAACTTTTGCTCAGTGAAACTTGGTTACGCTCTCAGGATATTGAAATCTCCTATAATATAGGCAGCACAATCTGGGTGTTAGATACTGGCTTGGCAAAAAGTTTGTTTGTGTTTTTCCACAACGGCTTATCAAAAAATTTATACAAATGTTTTGGCCAAACCAGTAAAAACCAGACGCCATATTTTTAGCTTTAGTCAAGACCCATTTAGGGAGGTGTTCTCTAAGTTCCCCAAATGATGGGTTCTTTGTTGGTGGTATAAGAATAAGGGCTGGTAGATATTTAAGGACATCAATCATCCAGCTCTTTGCCATAAAAAGGCCAGTCCTTAACCAGGTGACAAAAATCCCCGTCAATTCTGAATTGACCATTAGCAGAAAAGGAACTCCAAATTCCCTTATACCCAGCACTAGCTTTTAGAAACTCTTCTAATCAAGAATTCCTCTTTATGTCTGATTTAATATACTCATATTGGTCATTAATTAATACCATGGGGGGAATCACCACTGTGGCTTGTCCTGCATTTATTTCAAACCTACCAAGATTGGGTTTCAGTTCAGTTCAGTTCAGTCGCTCAGTTGTGTTCAACTCTTTGCGACCCCATGAATCGCAGCACGCCAGGTCTCCCTGTTCATCACCATCTCCCGGAGTTCACTCAGACTCATGTTCATCGAGTCCATGATGCCATCCAGCCATCTCATCCTCGGTCGTCCCCTTCTCCTCCTGCCCCCAATCCCTCCCAGTATACAGAATTATTATTAATGCTGTGATTAGAATATTTCTGTCAATACTTTGGTCCGTTAAAACAGCTTTATTCTCTCTTTTAGGACGTTCAAAACTGAAAGAATAGGGAAGTGATATGCATAATAATTTATGAAGATTCCTATTTACATTATTAACACAAAATAATCATTGAGAAACTCAGAAGACTGCCATGAACACACTAATTTTTCATACATCAAGAAGCCTGAAAATTACCATGAAATGATTGTGATACTGTTTTCATTTCAAAAGTCTCCGAGGGGCATACCACAAAAACTAGCGGTCTAGTCAACTCATGAATGTGTTGGCATCTATTCCATTAAACCAACAGTAGTCACTTCTAAGCAGAGAAGGCAATGGCACCCCACTGCAGTACTCTTGCCTGAAAAAATCCATGGACGGGGAGCCTGGTAGGCTGCAGTCCATAGGGTCGCTAAGAATCGGACACGACTGAGCGACTTTACTTTCACTTTTTACTTTCATGCATTGGAGAAGGAAATGGCAACCCACTCCAGTGTTCTTGCCTGGAGAATCCCAGGGACAGGGAAGCCTGGTGGGCTGCCGTCTATGGGGTCCCAAGAGTTGGACACGACTGAAGCGACTTAGCAGCAGCAGCAGCAGCAGCAGCAGTCACTTCTAAGATTTCCAATCTGTGACTTGTGACAGGGGTTCCTTGGAGACCGAGATAAAGGCATGCTGCTGCCTGATCTACTTGAGGGTCTACTTGAGGACAAGGATGTGGTCTTCGTACTGACTATACAGCACACATTCAAATTTCCATGTGATAGGTTCCTATCTCACTGATATTACTAGTGCCAAATACTAAAGGAACCCAAAATATGCACTTTGAAAGATGTCATTTTATGTAACTCTACACATGTATTCTACATATTTCTACATAATGGGTAGAAGAATGGATTTTGAAGTTTATTTTAAGCCCGAGAAACCCTGCAGCTCTCCTAGGAAAGAATGCCCAACAGGGTTCTGCAGAACTCCTAGAAGCCTACAGAAGATACATGCTGCAGAATCATGGTGCTGTCACAATCTGGCTTGTGTTATTTTATTGCATGATGAGATGTCTCAATATCAGAGAAGATAAACTTTCATTCATATCCCAATGAATGGGTGTGAATGAAAAGAGAGTCTTAAGTGACTCTAATCAGAAGAAGGGCGTTCTTTAGGTAGCTAAATTGAAGTAGAAACAAGAACATCAGTGTTTTCCTTCCTGCAACAAAATTTTCCAGTATTCTGAGCCCATTTCTTTCACCTATATTTTATCATACATAAACTTTTAATACCAACATTTTAAGTAAAACCGTATTTGAAAACTATTCTCTCAAATAGCTGAAGATATATTTTAGAGTTAATTGGCAATGTGTATCATGGTGTATGTCCTCAACTCAGTAATGTTCTATCAGTGAATTTTAAAGAAATTATCCATAATCAGGTTAAATAATATATACAGGAATGACAAACATTATTTACAATAATAAAAAGAAAATTCTAGGGTAATCCTAAGTATCTCTTAATGAGGAAATTCCATGCTCAAAAGACATAAAAAAACTAAGTTTTTGAGAAAAGTTTCCAAATCTGGTAACATTCTCATGAATAGTATTAGGTAAAAAATGAAGGCTAAAAAGATTTTATAAAAGCTGATTTTTAAAGTTTCCTAGGAAAAAACTATTAGAGAACATATTTTTCTGTGTTTCCAGTTATTAAAACAGACTTGTGTTACTTTTGCAATCAGGAAAAATTAATTTAATATAAAAACTGGAAGAAAGTATATCAAAATATTAATAGTGATATTCTTTAATTGATAGGGTCATAGGTGATGATTGTTAGAACACTTTCCCCAATGCTTTATTTTATAGAGAGAATGTTTAGCTTTTCAAAGTCAGAAAAAACTTTCAAGGTCAGAAAAAAAACTCACTTGTAGTGAGTAATGCATTTGCTACAGTATCTTTATTCCTCCCTCATAAGTCAGTGAGTTATCAGAACACATTTGAGAATGTATTTATTGAACTCCAATGTGCACAACAGTAATGGTTCATTTTAAGAAACTTTGGAGTATGTGCTACAAAATATAATGAAAGATTTTACTGGGAGAAAGTTGAAACTATAGATTTAAACAACTTTTCCAAATGATCTGTGTCTTGGTGCCAAAGCTCTTTTCCTTAAAGGACCAGAAGTACTAAGTCTTCTTTTGCGCAGTTATGTCCTGGTCAGTCCTGAGTGTTCATTGGAAGGACTGATGTTGAAGCTGAAACTCCAATACTTTGGCCACCTGACAAGAAGAACTGACTGATTAGAAAAGACTCTGATGCTGGGAAAGACTGAAGATGGGAGGAGAAGGGGACGACAGAGGATGAGATGGTTAGATGGAATCACCGACTCAATGGACATGAATTTGGGTAAACTGCGAGAGTTGGTGATGGACAGGGAGGCCTGGCGTGCTGTAGTCCATGGGGTCGCAAAGAATTGGACACGACTGAGAGACTGGACTGAACTGAACTGATGCTGCCACAATGTGACCTTGAGGCTGAGTGGTCCCAACAATACGCATTCTCTGTACTCTGAGTCATCCTAATTATTTCACATGGTAGATACTGAATAGATAGGTATCAGGAATGTATTTATGTTTTTTCTTATTGGTTTCTTCTGGTTTTGATGTTCTTACCTTTGAATAGAGCTCAACAAAACAAGAAGGGGCTTATTTATATCATATGAGTAGAAGAGTATATATCTTCCTTCGATTTTTTTCCAGTTTAAAATGAAAAAGATAATTGGTTCTCCTCAAATCATACTTAATTCGTTTCATTCTAAGACATTCGTGAACTGTTAAATGTCTTAATTTTAGAATGCCACAATTTGCTTATAGCTTAGTACTACTAATATTGTATCATTTTACTTTCTTGTGAACAAAGGTCTTGCCAACAAAAGTCCATCTAATCAAAGCTATGGTTTTTTCTGTACTCATGTACGGATGAGAGTTGGACTATAAGAAAGCTGAGTGCCAAAGAATTGATGCTTTTGAACTGTGGTGTTGGAGAAGATTCTTGAGAGTCCTTTGGACTGCAAGGAGTTCCAACCAGTCCATCCTAAAGGAAATCAGTTCTGAATATTCATTGGAAGGACTGATACTGAAGCTGAGATTCCAATACTTTGGCCACCTGATGTGTAGAATTGACTCATTAGAAAAGACCCTGATGCTGGGCAAGATTGAAGATGGGAAGAGAAGGGGACAACAGAGGATGAGATGGTTGGATGGCATCACTGACTCAATGGACATGGGTTTGAGTAAGTTCCAGGCGTTGCTGTTGGACAGGGAAGCCTGGCGTGCTGCAGTCCATGGGGTCGCAAAGAGTCAGACATGACTGAGCAACTGAACTGAACTGAACTCTCTTGTGAAGAAAACGTGACAGTATTTGTTTACACATCTATTAGATTATTGAACATGAGAATTCAAACTGAAGAAGCAAGAAAGGAGGCAATAGGTGCACTTATATGTTATAATGGTGGCTAGTTATAAAAATATATTTGACTTACCTGTAAAAATATTGTACAAGGGAATCACAGTATAAATAGCATATCTTATGACACAGAGTCAAACAAAGATGTAGTGAAAGAATGATTTGCAATTGCCAAAATAACCCAAAGACCTCTTTGTTTCTGCTGGCAGATGCTGATATACAATTCTAATGCCTGTTGAACAGTATTTAAACAAATATTTTATAAGACCAAGAATCATTTTAAGTATGTCAAGTACATAGGGAAACCAAGTCAAAACACCAATCTGATTGCACTGCTTAATCATCACCAAATGACATGAAAAATGTAATGTCATTGTCCTGATTTAGTGGCTATAATTATTGTTCCCCTGTGTTGCCTCCTTATTTTCTCCTATATTCTTTCCTTTATTGCAAAGAAATATCTTTAGTGAGGATAACACTAAAATAAAATTAACATAGCCAGAGCAAAGATAAATAAAATTTAAAAAGCCAACCTTTATTCCACTCTGAACAAGTTTGTGAATGTCCAAATAAGGCTCCTTGAAAATTTCTCCTTCGGGGGTAAGTATCTTCACGTAACCTTCTTTTTCCAGAATGAAGAGGCGGTGGGAGCCATCCCCACTATGTAGGGCACTGACAGGCTGGCGCAGCCCACTCACAACCTCCTGGATACAGAAGCAGTTGTGTTTGTGCTTTCTAAACAAATTAAAGAAAACCAGTAAGCTTTTCTTGAGATGAAGGAGGTAAGAAATGTATGTAGCATCCTTTTCAAAATATATTTCCTTTAGGAATCAACGAAGGGCTGGTAACCCAAGGTCCCAATTTGATTCTCTAAAATTCTTTTCAATGGGAAAAAAAAACCCTCAAAAAGCTTTCTATCAGAAAGCAAAGGAGAGAATCCAGACACAAAGGCATTTTAAATTTTTCACAAGCTCACTATGTCATCTTTCAGTGACTCCAATTAAAATTAGCGTTACTCACAATAATTAAACCTTACAGAAAGGTACTCAGAGAGAAAGTTCTAAGATCTATTTATAAAAGTCTGTTTAGCTAATAATAATTGTGCTGAATGTTTCTACAGTGCCATAAGCTAACAAAAATCATACAATTCATTTAAAATTATACTCATAAAATTCCCATGAATCATAGAGAAGCTAAGCTCATAATAGAAGATTAGTAGTCTCAGCATTAAAGATATTTACGTGAATATCATTTTAGAGAAGCAAACTACCAAAAAGAAAAAAACAAACATCTGGAGGATATAACTGCTAGACATGAGCATAGACAGATGACTCATTGTTAAAACTACAAGGCTTGTCAGGTTTTTTTTTTTTTTTAAGATTAAATAACATTTATCTTTATGAACCTGCTGATCTCTTCCACTTTGTCATATTCTTCCATCTGGTCCAAGTAGTTAGAGGCTGGTCCTCTGATTTGTTTTCTTGGAAAATCAGGAAAGCACAGGCCACCATCTTTTCTTGCATAGTAAAAGCAAAACTCATCAGCAGTAGTTTGAAGTAAACCTTTAAAAAATGTAAAAAGATGCCTTAGAAATATTTAGTGTTATGGTAAAAACACCACATTTGAAAGACAAAATATAGGTCAAGAATTTTCAGGAATATTCTAGGAAAATATATAGACAAAAAAAATAAAAGGAAAGAACACTGTATTTTGGTTTGGGATTTCCATTTCTTTTTAAATCAAACATTTAAAGTTGCAGTACAAGTGAAACGGTATTGTATTAGATGTCTTAAAAGGCTCATATGAAATAGAGCTAGTATGAACCCAGCATTAATTGCATTGACTCTATTTTCAAACCTTCCCAGTTTCCAAGTGTCACACTTTCACACTTATCTGATTTCTGTTTAGCACTTGTCCCCTACCATATTAATAACTTCCTAAGAACAAATTGCAGTCAAGAAAGAGACAGGCCATCAAGAGCCAGTTTGGGTCATTTTAAAATTCCTACTCTATTGTCACTCATACATGATTAAATGATAAATCTAGTTAATATCCCAAGGTCATACATTATATGCCACAGTAAATGACTGACTCCCTGCAATGATCAAGCAATGAATTGATGCCAGTAACAGAGCCTCTATATTCAAATGTGTTGGTGGCTTTTTCTTGCTCACTTACAGAAGATTATTTTGTAACACAAACATAATCTTTAAAATATTCTTTCAATCTTCTCAGACAGAAGAGCTGACATAATACTCCTCACTGAAAAAAAATTAATTTATATGAGCCAAAACAAAAATGCAGAGTAGACTTAAAGGGATCTGAATGAAAGGACTTATTTTTTCATTTCTTACATAGTAAGAATTTTTATCAAATAAAAAGTTGAATAAGAAAGATCTTATCACAAAAAAGAATTTTGACATTACTTTTACAATTTGAGTTAATAAGGTAGGTCTTTTTTTTTTTTTTTTTGCAGGGGGGGTATAATGGCTAAGATTCACTTCCATATCTGACAATTTTGTTATTAAAATATGATATTGCTATCAGAATTGACTCTCAGCTCAGTTCAGTTCAGTCGCTCAGTCGTGTCCGACTCTTTGTGACCCCAAGAATTGCAGCATGCCAGGCCTCCCTGTCTGTCACCAACTCCTGGAGTTGACTCCAACTCACATCCATTGAGTCGGTGATGCCATCCAGCCAGCTCATCCTCTGCCGTTCCCTTTTCCTCCTTCCCCCAATCCCTCCCAGCATCAGAGTCTTTTTCAATGAGTCAACTCTACTGCTGTCTCAAATTCCTGCTTCTGATTTCATACCTTCAGTTATGCTCAATCCCTTGATTTTTACCTGACAAATCAAACTATTGTACTCCCAGGTAATTAGGTAATGTAGCTGAGGTTTAGAAGTTGTATGATGGATGCAAGTTTGCAAGTATTTGTAAGAAAAAGAACCTGGAATTTGGGGACAACCAAGAGGCCCATCAGTGGAACATGAAAGACACTAAAAAGTTCATTTTCTGTGAGCTTAACCCAAGTCCCCTCCAACCTGAGACTAACTAACCTTGGAATCTGAGGGTCCCACAGGATTAAAACGTAATATATATTTTGATCTAACTTGTGGGTGAAGTGTATCATTTCTGAATTTCTGAGACAGATTCTTCAATGCCAATACCTGACTAACCCACTGGGAAACAGGGCTTCCCTGGTAGCTCAGCTGGTAAAGAATCCGCCTGCAATGCGGGAGACCTAGGTTTGATCACTAGGTTGGGAAGATCCCCCGGAGGAGGACATGGCAACCCACTCCAGTATTCTTGCCTGGAGAATCCCATGGACAGAGGAGCCTGGCGGGTTGCAGTCCATGGGGATGCAAAGAGTCAGACATGACTGAGCAACGAAGCACAGAATTGGGAGACTTCTTATCTTTGGGAAGCAGGCGAGTAAGAGCAGATGTCATTGGGTATGTGTGTGTGTGTGTGTGTGCGTGCATGTGTGTGTGTGTGCGTGTGCGTGCGCGTGCGCGTGCGTGTGCGTGTGTGTGTGTGTGTGTGTGTGTGTGGTGAGGGACAGGCAGAATAAGGAGCCATGGCAGCTGGGAAGGGTGCTCCCTGGGAGGGCTAAGGCAGCTGGAAGGAGGTTATCTTTCTTTGAAAAATCCAGGGATTAGAAATTGAGGAGAGGAATGAAGGCTGCAACAGCATTTACTCATCTTCAGCCAACTACTGTTTGCAATAAATTAAGTTTTCTCTTCCATTCTTTAATGGCTAAGCATCAGAGGAAAACTGCACAGTGGTGTTAAATAATTCTGTCTGAGGTAAAAATAAGGGAAGGAAAACTGAGTTGCTAAATCAAACTTTTTCCAGTTTTGGCCTAGATGTTTTAGGGAGCTAGATGCTCTCTATATAAATACAGATATAGATCTGTAGATAGAGATATATATTTACCTTTAGGCAGGAAGTTCTCTATGCCAATATGATGCATGCAGGAAGTATATATATCCATATATACTATGGATATATTTATAACCGAATATGTGAAGGAGAAATTTTGTTTTAACTTTGTTTTACCTGCAGGGGTCACACATAAATTTCAAAGTACAACTCAGAGAACATTTTGAGTTCATTTTTAAAAAATAATATGTTTTTCAACATTATAGTCTGCAAACCCATACCATTTTAAGGGGAAATAAATGAATAATTTCAGTGGCTGATTGCATTTTGTAAAGAATTATTAGCTGGGGACAAATATGAGGAAATGAGAAATGGTTTTCAAACGAAACATCTGAAGATCAATGAGTGCAGATTCATAAACTCTGACACTCTAGAGACATTATGCTCTCTTAGCAAATTAAACAAAACCAGAATGCTACCAATTAATTATTCTGAGGTTTTTACAGTATTAAAGGCAAACTGAACAATCTAAGTGGGAAAGAAGGGAGCCAACTTAGAGGACTTTTACACAAAAATATGGGCATTTTCTGACAATTATGATAATATGAATGGAAACATCTAATACTTTTATTAGTACTTTATCTTAAGTGATCTGATTTTATAGACAGTGATGAATAAGATATATTTTCTGTGAACAACTAAAAGAGGATCTGGTTTGGGGACACTGGGCTAACATTTATTTCCTGGGAAGATGCAATTTAGCAAATGGTACCCTTCTATTTAAAAGGAGACCCTGAAGAGCATTTTACTGAAGGCGTGCAGCTCACCCTGATTATCATCATACGATCAGGTCCACCAGCGATGGGAGCACACTGATGATTCCAGCAGCTGTAATGGTTTTATAACTCCTGATAATTTATCAAATGTTTTGGAACTGTAACTCTTCTCCCGTCTTACTATACCACAAAGCACCCTGTAAAATACTGGACATGTAAATAAATATTCTCTATGCAGTTTTCTAAGCTCTAGCTTTTCCCTAAGCAAGTATGCTAGAGAAAAGCTACTTTTCCTCATTCTCTCTGCTGTTTATATTGATGAGGAAAAAATGGAAAAACCCCGCCATCTGTAAGACTTGGACTGGAAAGCAATTTCGAGCAGAGGAGGTAGATCTGGGTGTATTAATCCATCCATTCTGGCTTGCTCTCTGGGGCACTAATGAGACACAAGTGTAAGACATCTGACTAGGGGTCAGGAGTGGCTGTGGACTTGAGAAACTCAGTGGAATCAAATCCATGACCTTGGCCTCTTTAGCACTGGGATTAAACCAGTTGAACTAATTGTGTACAGACAGTTCACACAACCCTCATCTACAGCTGAGAGATGATAGTCCGAGAGTGATAAAAATCATAATGGTAATGAGTGTAAATTTAAAGGAAGAAGCAAAACCCCAGAGGGACCCTTTCAGATTCTCTCCACAGAGTACACTTATTAGCTCATCATTTAGTGAACAGCAGGAGAGATTCCTGTTCATCGTAATTCAGCCAGAAGAAGAGACCCATGGTATTGAGAAAGGAGTTCACATCGGTTTTCTTTTTTTTTTTTAATGAAATTTGGGGATTTTTTAGAAGCTTTAAGAGTTTATCGTCCTCACTAAATTCACAGCTGGAGAATACTATGATCAATAAAGCTCCAGTATATCTTTACTGCAGTGATTTTTAACGTTTTTATTTTTTGTGGAAATAAGCAGACCATGAATTTTTCTGAATTAAAGTTTCTAGAAAATTGCTAGAGGTGCAGAGTGAATGGCATTTTCTTAAAGCTGTGAGGGTAAAGCAAAGGGATAGATCATTTACGTGTTTAATTCTTCATGTACTGGGCCATGGGGGAAGAAATGAAGATGTCTCTGGAATTATTTTCTCTCTTTCAACCCTTCTCAGCAATCTAAGGTCCCTTCCTCTACATGTTTTTGATTTGCAAAAAGATGAGGCTGATGAGGACAGGTTTAAAAAAAAAACAGAATCACAAAGTAGCTGTTTTTCACAAAGTTGAATTTCAGAGAAGAGCAAACCATGACATTAAATAGACTTAAGAAGGTGAAAATATTACAAAGTCACTTTTTGAGCAATTTCTGAAAAAGGAGTGCTCTAGAATTCTAAAGAATCTTCTGTGTTGGGGGCCAGGGCCAAGGGGAGGATTGTCATCTGATTTATCTTACTTTACGAAATGGTAACCTGTGTGCCAAGGATCAGCCTGGCTAACAAATGGATCAACACAAACAGTGTGTTATTAAAGCTCACTTTGGGGACATGTATTTAGAGCGATTATTAGCATTTGATGGATGCAGAGGAATCCCCTCGGTTTTGCTGCTAACGCCTGCCGGCTCAGCCCTGAAAATCACCCTGGCCGCTCCACCTACCACTGGAGTGGAGCTTTCATCTGGTTATCTTTCAAGGCAGCCTGGGTGGCCACCAAAAGCACTTGACATCTTGATGCACTTCAGCAGTTTTACATATATACAAACTTTGGAGAAAAATAAATTTGTCATTCGTCACCACATATGTTGACCTGGGGAGCAAGGTGCTTACAGTTTGGCTCCTGAGCTGTTTGCTGGGCTCTCTCTTTCAGTGGATATTGCTTTTTGTTGTTTGTTTTGGAAGCTAAAATAACTCCAAATAAAGGAAGCACCTCACAGATGAGTCTCTCAATTCAGCCTAGTGGCATTTATCTCAAGGAGATAAAAACGGTGAGTGTCAGTATCGTTTTCAGTTTAGAGTGGTAAAGGCAAGCCTTCCAGACTGGAAATTTGCAGCAAACCTTGATGGGACCTAATCTGTTATCACTTCTCGGCAGGCCATCTAGGCAACCGTGACCTATTCTACTTTGCTTTGGGGAATGTGATAAAGAGGAAGAAACAGCTGGTTTCAGGCAAACCTTAGAAACATGGCTGTAGTTTATAAAGTCAATAATAATATTTTCACATTGAATGGGTTTAGATACATGTTATGGTACACCAAAGGAAGCAAGCAATCCTAGTCAAAATGTTTTCTTAGGCTATTAGGAGCACTCTATAAAAAAAAAGTACAAAAACTACACGTTTCTGGGTCAGAGAAAAAAGTAAAATGTGCAGAGCAGTTAAAAAAAAATTGTTCAAGTGCATGCTACAGTTCTTAAAGCTTGTCTTTTATTTCAATGCCATTGAGTTTTATAAACTGTTAGCATCAGTAGATTTCTTTGTTTGTCACACTAACTAAACAGAATCTGTCTTATTAAATTCTTTTCTACGTCTGTGTTGATTCTTCCAACTAAAGCAACAACCACCAGGGTTCACAAGCCTCAGATGATAAAATTAATCAGTGCCCAAGAACTTATACGTTTATTAGGGTCCAAAATATGACCATGTGTATCTGGGTCATTATAAGCTTAAGAACTTAAACTTTATCTCACCTGTAAGTTTCTCATTGTATACAACCGGATTAAGGCGTGTAACTCCTGAGGCTACCAGGTAGCTCAGTGGTAAAGAATCCACCTACCAATGTAGGAGACTCGGGTTTAACCTTTGGATCGGGAGGATCCCCTGGAGAAGGAAATGGCAATCCACTCCAGTATTCTTGCCTGAGAAATCCCATGGACAGAGGAGCCTGGCGGGCCACAGTCCATGGGGTTGCAAAGAATCGGACATGACTGAGCGCGTGCACACACACACACACACACACACACACACACACGAGGCTCATGACTGAGCACGTGTACACACACGTACACACACACACACACACACACACACACACACACACACGAGGCTCAATTTTCCTCATCTGTCAAAGGGACACAACTAGAACTTTCCTATCTCCCTCACAGGCTTTATGAGCGGCCATCAGTCATTATATGTAAAAGTACTTTCTAAGGTGTTACGTTGAGGGGGGGCTTTCAAATTATATTTTATTTAAAGAAATACCTTAAAAGTCAGTGGACAAACTGTGCTTTACATATCAACTGTGTGGAAGGGGAGGTTGTCTTGATAGTGACACTGATGAGTAAAGACACCAGGGAGAAATCTGTTTCAATAATCCAGCATGTGTGAAGATTACCAATTGTTATTATCAGTTTAACAAGAAATGTAAAACACTTCAACAAAACAATGTACTGTTTGTAGGATGAAATGACAGTTATCCTTTTATCAGCAATACAAGGTTACAAGTTTTTAACAGTTAATTACGAGGTAAAAATAGATATTTTGAAAGGAAAGGCAAGATAAATTTTACACCCTTGTAAAGCAAGCGTTTGGCTTCCCTGGTGGCTCAGTGGTAAAGAATCTGCCTGCCAATACCTTGAGAGCTGGGTTTGATCCCTGGGTCAGGAAGATCCCCTGGAGAAGGAAATGGCAACCCACTCCAATATTATTGCCTAGGAAACCCCACGGACAGAGAAACCTGGCGGGCTATAGTACAGGAGTCGCAAAGAGTCGGACTCGACTAAGCAACTTAAACAACACCAACAAAGCAAGTGTTTAGGAATAAGTATCTTGGAAAGCTATTCTGCAGTAGTTGATTTCACTTAATCATTTTTTTTTTTTTACCTGGAATATGGCCTCGGCAAGTATAAAAGAATTCTTTGCAATAGTCTTTGCAGAGCAAGGGAAGTACCAGATCTCTTTCCAAGGCTTCTCTCTCAGGTGAGTAGAACAGGCTCTGAGAATGCGGAGAACAAACGGCACACTTGATTTCCTCCAGTAACTTCCCGCATTCTGTGTTGTTGGTAACAGAAAATATCTGAAAGCCAGAAATTAGGAAAAGACTTCTGTTTAGTTCTACGAAGTTAGGTTTAGTTATGTTTTTCTTGTGGGGGGGGGGTGGCGCGGGTCAACATAGAAAGAGAAAAGTTCATTTAGCCAATGCTGAGGTCTGCAAAGAATCACCAAGTCATAATACAGAATACCTTTATAAGGACATAAGCACAGTCTCTTGGATTCCCAGGTGGCTCTAGTGGCAAAGAACCTGCTTGCCAATGCAGGTAAGAGACGCGGGTAAGAGAAACGGCTTTGATCCCTGGGTCAGGAAGATCCCCTGGAGGAGGGCATGGCAACCCACTCCAGTATTCTTGCCTGGAAAATCCCATGGATGGAGGAGCCTGGTGGGCTGACATTTAATTTGAAAACTCCAAATATCTTTATCCAACTCTGTGTAAAGCAACTTTTTAACACGTGGCTTTTTTGTTTCTTGGGTAAAAATCTTTTTCATTCCTGGAATGCCTAATGAGATTCTCAAACATGTTATTTAAACAATATTGTTCTCATTTGAATTAATTTACAATCTACAGATTGCCTAGGCAAAGTTTTCTAAAGTGTGGGAAATATCTTCGTGTTCTACAAAATTAATACCTGAAGCCGAGTAAAAGAGGTTTGAGACCAACTTTTATTATTCTTTATATCTTAGCCAGGAAAAATTTTCTAACTAGCTCCTCAGGTATATGTACGAATAAACACAAGACTTTATTACAATTGTTTTTGTATAGTATTTAATGAGTTTTAATGAAAAAGGGGCATACAGTATTATTATGTCTTTTATATCAATAAGACTAATTTGACAGCTACTGATTCATTGAGGTTAGCAATTTGTAGGTAAAATAGATCTCACTGTCTAGAACTAACTTTAAAAAACTGATTTCAGGACCTCCTCTAAAAAACAGAATATCAGCACAATATTTGATACATGAAATATAATACTGTCAAATTAAACATTGATTTTTCATATTAAAAACACCATAATTAGGTAGAATTTTATACAAAAATTTCAAGTTTCCCAGTTTATATGACTATGTTTACACTTATTTCTTTAGAACTATGAACTGAAATTAACATTTTAAACTCTAGATCACTGCTTAAAGCAAGTATTTCATCGCAAGTTGAGGTTCTAATTTGAGTAAACTGAGTGACTCATATGGCTTCTGTTTTTTTAGGATAAAGGTATTCTAGGTGATCACAAAATTTGGATCTGAAAGAGCAAAACAACTAAAAGAAAAAAAAGCTGCACACAAGGCATGCTGAAATTTTAGCACGTAGTAATTAAAAGTCCAATAGAAGCTACCCTGTTTCAGAAAAAAAAATGTGTGTACATATATGTATATGATGAGTTGTAACTATCTACAATATTCAGACACTTTATTAATAATTACAATTATGCTTACATTTTTATCATTTTATTTAAATGACAATTGCTTAAATGGTTAAAGGTTTCTAAAAGGAAACATAGACCAGACACTTAGAATTTGCATTCCAAGAATGTTTTAAATGTCTTTTATTGTCCATACTCTGTCAGACCTCACCAGATCTATTCAATATTAATACTGTTCAACTTTGTTCTGTTTGTTTATCACATGGCAGTCCAGTAAGAACAAAACAACAGCAGGATGCTGAGGCCAACTCTCTTGCTGGCTGACAAACTGGAATGTAATTACCTTTGGTTTTATGGAGAATATGCAAGCTTAGATTTTTCATAGTTGAAACAAAATGATCCCCATACACACTCCCAGCTGCTCTCCAGGAAGAGCTTGATTTTAGTGCCTAAAGAATTGTGTCTTTTACAATTTTTGGAATGTGTCCTGGCCACAAGGTCTCTCATTAAAAGTTTCAGAAATAGGATTCAATAAATTATCTGAAATCAAGTATAATATTATTCTTTGTAGAGTTTCACACTGTCCCAGCCCAGCAGGATGGTAACATTTTGCTCTGTGTGGGGTCTGCAGTGTAAATACCTATTTGAAGACAGATAGAGCCATCATTCTGGCTTTGGTTTCAATGAACCAATAGTCCTACTGAAGTCAATTAAACTGACTCAGCCCAAGCTGCAATGCTGTTTTAGACAGATGAGTGCTGGTGTGTGTAGGGTATTTTTTTTCTTTTTCTTCTTCTTTTTTTTTTTGTCTATGTGTCTGTGTCTATACAGGGCCTTAACTTTATGTCTGACAATATCATCAATCTTAAGAAGAAATTTAAGCTAATTTCCTGTTTCAATTTTTAAAAGCCATATATGAAACCATCAAATTATAGCGGTTTAAACTAAATATACTTTGGAAATCATGTAAAACTTCGAAACATTATTACAGTGTGCCTAGTAATGACTGTGGCTGTTGCTGACTAATTTATAACATCTGGCAGGTCATCCTTTAATCTTTAGCCACATGAAAGTAAAAATCCATAGAAGGAAGGTAAGATAAATCCTGGAAACACAGTGAAGCGTGGCCTACAACTACAGCTTATCAACAAATAGTAAAATGGGTGACAGAGACCTTCTGTATTTCTCTTTATTTATCAAGTAACAGAACAAAGAGGATAAAAAACCACACACATGGGTTCGATGAGGGGACAAAAGGGGAAAATACAGGACAGTATATTAAGATGATGCTTTAAGATCACTTGGTACACAAAAAGTTATTTCTATAAATCATATGCCTACAAGGTTGTTCAGCTGTTGGATAGAACACATGCGTCTCTGGACTGTAGTGCTGGATTATGTCATTAAAGAGTTCAGTTTCAATTTTAGGCTAATATGTAAATAGATCATTGTACTAAGGCAGCTGTTAAAGGGACCCCAGGATGAGTTATTTGTTTAGTTGGATGTGTTCAACAATAGCCTTTGTCCCTGAAAGAGCCAGAGCAAACAAATGATTGTAAAAGGGCACACTTGAAAACAATTACTTTTCACCCATTCCTTGACAGCTTTGGCTGTGAAACCACCCAAGGTAGAGAGAGCTTCTATGCCTCTGTGGCTACAAGTTAAGTTTTAGAAATGGGGGTATTTCAGTTGGTTGCAGATTCAATTTGGCTAATGGGAATTAGATCTTTTTAGCATCTTGTATTTAGAAGCTGCAAAAATATTGCTAAGACAACATAACTTTCTAGATTTTGGCAGTACTTATTTGTAACAGTAGTTAACCATCTCGTTACAGTTCACAAAACTACTAAAATATACAAAAAAAAGGAAAATACAAAATAACTTATGAGAATAATACTGTGGCTAAGAATTGAACTCAATTACACTCAATAGTTCCTTACATATTAAAGAAAATGGGTTAGCCTGGAAACTGGACTTAATTGCCCAGCTAAGCATGATCAATATTCTATCTAATTTGCTACTATTTGTCTATGAAGTTTCTTCCTTTAGAAAAATGCTACTCCTGTAGTTTCATGAAAATTTGCAGCAATCTTTCTGGGGAAAAAAATTTTTTTTCATAAACAAAAAAAGGGCCCTTTCAAATAGCTATCATCTCTCCTGTACACACATTATGAAATAAGACCCTAACATACATTATAAGCCAGGAAGGCTTAGGGGAAAAAAGGGAAACACAGAAGTTTATTATAAAATAACATGTTTTAAAAACTATTAAAACTTGAGAACGAACATGGGTTGAGAATGCATATGCAGAACCATGTTACATCTCTGATTTGAACAATTTAAGTATTGTTGATTTATAAGCCACTTGTAATGGAACCAGCCAAAGTCTAGTGTACCAACTTTAATTCAGACACATTTTCCACATGAGTAGGGGTTTGTTGGAGATTGGAAGCACGTAAAACAGAAGGAATGTGGATCGCTAATGTGGCAGAATGCTTCCTAAAGAATGATTTCTTTAAAAAAAATTTATATAACTTCTCTTAAGGGTTATAACTCTACTCAGACCCAGCCCCCCATCCCTTCCCCAGCTCCCCATTACATTTGGTCAAGAAAAAGTTGTCATTCCTCCTGCACCTGGCTGAGTTCAGTATTGCAGGGGTCTGAAAATCATTGGTATACTCATACATATATCGCACATGGGGAGGCTTCATGGCAAATATTTCTAAATCTTTATCTGAATCTCCTGGTTCTGTCCAGCTCCTGGTAAAAACCCTGGAGCGGCTGTGAATGGAATGATTTTTGTACTTTGATTCAATTAAAACCCAGGAGCTTAATGACATTGTTTTGAATAAAATGCTGCAATATCTGTTCCCCGCATCTCAGACTACTGCTGCATATGGTAAGAATAAAGAGAGAGTTGGAGCTGAAAACCCGCAGCAAGACAGTTCTCACTCAGCTGGAAATAGAGGGAGTTTGGACAAATGCTCCCTCAAAAGGCATGAACATTTGGACAGAGCTGGGGACTGAAAGCGAATGATGTTCTCTAGTTTCACCCATTAGTGAACCAACTAACCAACACAATGGTGTTGTTGTTATTCTTTCGCCATAAGCAACAGGGCTCTGTGTGTGGGCAGCACTTTAGTGGGGAGGAGGATAAGTCGACCCCTTTTTGTCCTATTGATTTTTTCCTATTTGCATGACTTGAGCAAATTAAATGATGCAATATGGCTTTTTGTTACAAAACAAAGTGAGAGATACCACCCAGACACATATGTTGATTCGTAGGAGCTGTTTACATGAGAATAGAGTGAAATCTACCGTGAACTGAGCATAAAAATTAGATTCAGCCTGGGTATTTTTTTTTTTTTTTAATGCCTGGGCCAGCAAGACTGAAGCACAAGTTTTCCAAGAGTCTCTCAGACCTTGACAACTGCAGTGTTGTAACAGAGGAATTCTTAATTAAACCTAAAATGGGGAAAGGGAGGGGGAGCAAAGACACCTGATTGTTTATTTCACGGGCAGGGATTGTTAATGACCCAACCCCTCAGTCTTTCCTTGGAGTACAGTAGAGAACACACAGTACTGCAACCCAGGGCAAGAAAGATGTGGCAGAACTCAGATAAGCATGTCTTTACACCCAGCCAACGCTATATTCATATTCGTTTAAACTTAAAAACATCGGGAAAGTGTAAATGCCACTACCCTCAAAACAAGTTCCTAGAGAAGACGTTCCTACACAAGTACCACTGAAAGCCCGATTTTATAACGTTACAAAACGTGACAGGAGGAGAATCGCCACGGTTTTCTGCGATAAACACGCTCCAGCCAAATCTTTCTCCAATTCTGGGGTTCTAAACTGGACTACCAGGAGTTCCTTTTCGCTGTTTAACTATTGTAACGCAGCATACCTCCCCCGCCTTCTGACCCGGCTGGGGATCTTACACCAACCGTGCTTCAACATCCTTTACGATTCAATCCTCTCTCTAACCGAGCACGTGGAGAAAACTGCACAAATCTTTTTACTCTAGAAAAACCAGAAACCACAGCCACCTTCATTTACAGTTTCACCGCAGCCAATGCCCGATTCGATCCAAAACACAATGTTCCTCGCGATTCTTTTAAAATATTTACCCAGCCCAGAATGCGGGTACCACAGAGGCTTCTCTTTTCAGAGACAAGCAATGTTGCACGGCATCCCGCCCGCGGACTCCTGGGGGCTGGAGAGGTGTCTGCGCACCCCAGAGGAACACACAAACGAATCACGCTAGCGCTTTAGAAAGTTATCAAGAAGGACTCCCCCAGACAAGTTTGGCCCGTCTACAGCCGCCAGCATCGCCGGAGCCGCAGGGAACCCCACCCAGTCACTATGCCAATCTCGCAGCTGCGAGGCGGGTGCATGCCTACCTTGCTGTCCAGGCGCCCCAGCCCGGGGCTGTCACTCCGCAAGCAGCAGGACAGTCGAGGGTAGAAGCCACCACACGGCATCTCTCCCCCACTCAGCAGTTCCGGCTGGGACATCATCCGCCTATCTTTCTTTTTCAGGCGCTTCGGGGGGTTCCCATTCAGGCACCTTCTCCTCCTCACTCCGCTCCCTTCGCTTCTTTCCCCAAACTTAGCATCTCCTTCAAAGAAGCCCAGAGCCACGGCCAACAGCAGCAGCTTAAAGGACAGCATCTTTAGCATCATCTGCCCCGCGCGGTAGGGGCTGGGCGCGGGAGGCGGAGGGGGGGGGGGAAGGTCACTGCCCAGCAGGGGCACTAGGGCGCAGCTCCGGTAGGGGGCTGCGGGGCGGCAGGGCACTCGAGAGGCAGAGAGAGGTGGCGGGGGAGAGAGGGTGTAGAGCGTTGCAACTTTGCAAAAAATAAAAGACAAGGCGATGGGCCCGATGCCTCCGGGGAGCCGGAGGAGCGAGATAAAGTTGTGCGGTTGACACCGTTTGCAGTGGTGCCAATGTCAGTCTGGTGGGGGGCTTCCTGATGCGGCTGAGAAGTGGGAGGAGGAGAACGAGGTGGAAGAGGAGGAAGAAGAGGAGGAGAAGACGGCCGCAGAGGCTCACTGGTCCGTGTAACGGGAGTTGTGTAGGTGAGACAGTACCAGGAACAGACGCGGCGGCGGCGGCGGCGGGGCAGGCGGAGGCAGGGCCAGCGCTGGGCTCCAGAGGATGCTGAGGTCTCCTCTGCCGGCGGCTGCAGCTTCTCACACAGCCTCTCATGTTTCGTTCCCTCTTTTCTTCTTCTTTTTAACTAGCGCGCGGGGAGGTGCTGCCACCGCGCGCCCCTTGACGTCACCGCTGCTCGCGCGCCCCCGCCCGGGCTGGGGGAGGGGAGGGGCGGCCCCGGCGCGAGCGCGTCCCCCGGCCCCGGCGGCCTCTAGGGTGCGGCGGGGAGGGGCGCGGCGGCGGGCGGAGGGGGAGGGCCCGCCGGAGCCCTCGGAGCCAGCCTCGAGGGCGCGGGTGTCCGGCCGCCGCCTGGCCGCGCCGCCCGCCTCGGGTCCGGTGCGGTGGGGTGGGGGCCGTGCACGGCTCCGGTCCCCCCAGCCCGTCCGCCTCCGGACCGGGGCGCGCGGCCCGGTGGCTCTCCGTCCGTTCCTCGCTCCTCGCGCAGCCCCTCCGCACGACCCCGCGCGGAGGCGCCGAGAGAAAGTGAGGAAGAGCGGGCTGCGGGAAGTGAGAAGGGAGGGGACCCTTCCAGGGCCTCCCCTACCCCAGCTCCGACCCGCCCCTTGCCCCGGAGGGAGGGTGAGCCGAGTGGGCTGGAGTTGTGGTGGGGGAGCGTTTCGGCCCCTTTCCCCCCAACCCTGGCCCGCGCGACTCCTCCATCCCCTGGCGATTTCCAGTGTGAAGCTCACGCCGGTACAGATCTTCCTGGGGTCACATTGAGAGGCGGGGATATAGCCCAGATGCTGCAAGCCGCTGAGAACGTGCAGATGAAGTCGGTGCCGAGAAGATGTATCTCTCCTTGCCTAAGTCCTGCGCGCGCCTGAAGTGGCATAAGCGCCTGTGCGTGGGGTGGGGTGTCGACGCCTCTTGGGGGAACTGCTCCCACCTGGGTCCTGGGCGGGCTGGGCCCGGACGCCCCTTTCCCTGGCCCCACCTGTGCCCTAGAGCGTAGCTGGGCCCCGCTGGCGCTTTCTGCAGAACAGAGGAATACCCCAGGTTGAGGAGCAGAGGAGAAGCGGGCGTTGGAATCAGCGTTCGTTTTAAATGGCAAAGAGAAAAAGTCCTGGGGAGATTCCCGCAGGGGTGTAAACACAGAGGCCCTGGAGAAAGAATTAGTAGTAGGTTTGCGCGCGTCAAGGGGCTGGATGCGCTACTTTTCCAGTGTACCTAAATAGAGTAGCCCTTTCCCTCCCCCCAGCTAGGCAAAGTCTAAAGTGATCTGTGCCTTATCGAGCGCGGTGATGTGACATTAACTGGATCCCCCCTCCCCCCAAGTCTGCATCGGAAGGAATCTCTACGAAGTTGCATCACAAAATGTGCTTTCTGTCCACTTGAGTGTTTAACAAGGGGAGCTCATTTTCTGATACAGGGGTTCTGAAGAGGACATGAGGCAGTTTTCTCATTTTGGCAATGGAGGAACGTTCGCCATATTTGGATTTCCAACACAGACTTGGTCAAGCTAATGTGAATGTTCCGTGACAATGGGTGTGGATAACTGATTTTTGTTAAAGTGGTCGCAGTGGCTAGATAAGGGTTCTGCCCCTTTCTCTTCCAGGGCCTGGATTTGCTAGTGGAACTAGGTTTTTCCCAAAAGAGGTGACAGAATAACTGAGAAGCATCTGCTGGGCTGTGGAATCCAGTCCTGAGCTCACGGTAAGTGCCCCTATGACGTACTTAACATTTCTCCCAGGGGCCGTTGTATACACAAGACTTCTGTATACTTGTGATCCCAAATGCTCCTTGCGATCCCACAGACTACTTTATCTGACATTCTCCCTGCCCCGTTGAAGACTTTTTAATATAAAATAAATCATAGAGCTATAAAGACTTTAAGACTTTAAACTCTTATTTAATAAACAAATCTGGAAAGGAATCCTGTCGAGATTAAGTCATTTGCACAATCTTGTCTAATTAGGTGTTTAAAAATCAGAGACCCAGTCTAAGTTGCTTTCCACTATCTAAGGTTTTATTCCCAAATACCAGTGTTATGTTGGTTTTCCAAAATAAAAAATCCTTTAAAAATTCTATTTCAGTGGTTTGAGCTCCCACCCTAAGTGATGAATTTTTGGAACAGGCCTTACTTATGGTTTGTGTTTAAAGCCTAAGGACATTTAAAAGTAAATTAATTTTGATTTTAAGAAAATTATGCAGATATCATAAACCGAGACCCTAAGTTAAAGATAGTTTATAAATGATAACTGAAACGAGACACAGTTGTTCCTTCTTGGTCCATGGGAGCTAGAATTGATCCCATCTGCTGTTAGTCACGACAATCCATAATTTGGGTCACTGATGAGTTAGTTGCATTTATTTTCAGAGCCACTGATAGAATTTCCGAATAGTTACCAAACAGTGTTATACAAGTGAACTAACTTCTGATTCATTTTTTTTGCAGAGGGAAATAGCAAACTCATCTATAACCAGTTCTTCAGCATATTTTTTTTTTAAGACTCAAGAATCAACATTGAGTTATTTTCTGAAAGAAAACCATTAAAGCCCTCCTGGAGGCTGCCCAACCGTCTGCGAACTTGAACCTGAGAAATGGACTTGTTTTTCATCAGGATGATCGCCTTCCTCAGCTGAATCATCAGAAGTGGTGAGAAGAAAAGACCCCTACCCAACCAAACTGCTTCAGACAAATTCAATCAGTCTGTCAAGGAATGGAGCTGTACAGTGTGGCCAGATCACCATCTGCTTGCACCACCACTGAGCTAGCTGTCTCTCTAGGACTGCCACCTACATGTAGGTTGCACCCAGTGCAGGGCATCCAGCTGAGGCAGCGATTGGGAGCTGAAATCCTGCTCCATTCACCAAACCAAGTTTATTGGTGCCTGGCCAAATGATGTGGCTTTTTTTTTCTAATTTGCACCAATGCACCCTGTTACAGTCTAGTGGCATGTCTGACCATCCCAATCCCATACCCCAGTCCTATCTGAGATTCTATTCCTTACCTCAGATGGATTCAAGATTTTCATGAACAAATTAGGTGTCTTGCAAAAGATGAAATGTTTGACCCAAATTGAAATTAATTTCATAGGTGAAGCTCAAAATATTACCATATGTAGGAATTATGTATATATTTATACATGTATGTATATACAGTTAAGTAGATACCATTGTCTAGTATCAGAAGTTAGCACAGTTTAAATGGGTAAATGTTTAAAATAAAACTATTTGGGGTATTTGAATCGGTTTTATATACAGATTTCTGGACTTCACAGAAATATGTGCTATTTAATTCTATTTTAACAAATATAAAGTGTCAGGCACTATACTAAACAATATGTATCCAGTAATGAAAAATAATACAAACATTCTGCTTCGAGTAGTTAATAATCTAGAGCCAGAGATTGAACCCATATCTTGTGTCTCCTGCATTGGCAGATGGGTTCCTTTCTACTTGCGCCACCTCGGAAGCCCCAATAATCTAATAAGGAAGAGAAATGATAAGGTCACAAATAAACTTGTGATTAAATAATTACAGTCAGTTCAGTTCAGTTCAGTTGCTTAGTCATGTCTGACTCTTTGCGACCCCATGAATCACAGCACGCCAGGCCTCCCTGTCCATCACCAACTCCTGGAGTTCACTCAGACTCACGTCCATCGAGTGAGTGATGCCATCCGCCCATCTCATCCTCTGTCGTCCCCTTCTCCTCCTGCCCCCAATCCCTCTTAGCATCAGAGTCTTTTCCAGTGAATCAACTCTTCACATGAGGTGGCCAAAGTACTGGTGTTTCAGCTTTAGTATCATTCCTTCCAAAGAAATCCCAGGACTGATCTCCTCTAGAATGGACTGGTTGCATCACCTTGCAGTCCAAGGGACTCTCAAGAGACTTCTCCAACACCACAGTTCAAAAGCATCAATTCTTCAGCGCTCAGCCTTCTTCACAGTCCAACTCTCACATCCATACATGACCACAGGAAAAACCATAGCCTTGAGTAGACGGACCTTAGTCGGCAAAGTAACATCTCTGCTTTTGAATACGCTATCTAGGTTGCTCATAACTTTTCTTCAAGGAGTAAGCGTCTTTTAATTTCATGGCTGCAGTCACCATCTGCAGTGATTTGGGAGCCCCCCAAAATAAAATCTGACTCTGTTTCCACTGTTTCCCCATCTATTTCCCATGAAGTGATGGGATCGGTTGCCATGATCTTCGTTTTCTGAATGTTGAGCTTTAAGCCAACTTTTTCACTCTCCTCTTCCGCTTTCATCAAGAGGCTTTTTAGTTCCTCTTCACTTTCTGCCATAAGGGTGGTGTCATCTGCATATCTGAGGTTATTGATATTTCTCCCAGCAATCTTGATTCCAGCTTGTGTTTCTTCCAGTCCAGCATTTCTCATGATGTACTCTGCATAGAAATTAAATAAGCAGGGTGACAACATTCAGCCTTGATGTACTCCTTTTCCTATTTGGAACCAGTCTGTTGTTCCATGTCCAGTTATAACTGTTGCTTCCTGACCTGCATATAGGTTTCTCAAGGCTATGAAAGAAATGCTAAGATGGAGAATAACAAGGCACATTTATTTCAGATGAAGTGGCTGGAAGGAGCCTTTCTATGAAAACGACATTTCAGCTGGGACCCGAGGATGAATTGGAAGGACTGTGTGAAGTGAGTCCTCCTTGCCATTTAAAGTACAGGAAAAAGAATGAAACATTGCCATCTGCAGCAGCTTGAATGGATCTAGAGATTATCATACTAAGTGAAGTAAGTCAGAGAGAGAAAGACAAATGTCATATCACTTGTATGTAGAATCTAAAAAATGATACAAATGAACTTGTTTACAAAACAGAAATAGACTCACAAACATAGACAAATTTATGGTTGCCAAAGAGGACAAGGGGGCAGGGATAGATTAGGAATTTGGGATTAACAGATACACACTTCTATATATGAAATAAACAACAAAGACCCACTGTGTAGCACAAGGTGCATGCATGCTAAGTTGCTTCAGTCATGTCCGATTCTTTGTGACCCTATGGACTGTAGCCCGCCAGGTTCCTCTGTCCATTGGATTCTCCAGGCACAAATACTGGAATGGGTTGCCATGCTCTCCTCCAAGGGAAATTCCCACCCCAGGGATCGAACCTGTGTCACTTACGTCTCCTCATTGCAGGCAGACTCTTTACCACTAGTGCCACCTGGGAAGCACCCCACCCCTAAGCTATATTCAGTATCTTGTAATAACCTCTATTGGAAAAGAATATGAAAATATATATACACATATATATTTATGTATAACTAAATCACTTTGCTGTGTCACTTTCCTGAAACTAGCACTTACAAACATTGTAAATCAACTATATTTCACTGAGAAAAAAAGAAAACCTTCAAATTCAGAATAGAATATGATACATTTAAGGGAAAGCAGAATAAACAGCAAAATAAAGTAGACAACTAAGATAGGAGAGGCTACAGGGCAAACTCAAAGCGTAGTTTATAGACTCCAGGAAACTAGTGAAGTTTTAGTCGTGCTATTTGTCATTTCCTTTTACAAGTACCTTATCCTTGTTAAACTTTTTCTCTTTCTTTAAATTCTGGCTTTTCACTCAACTTCCCTGGTGGCTCAGAGGGTAAAGCATCTGCCTACAATGCAGGAGAGCCAGATTCAATCCCTGGGTTGGGAAGATCTCCTGGAGAAGGAAATGGCAGCCCACACCAGCATTCTTGCCTGGAAAATCTCGTGGACAGAGGAGCCTGGTAGGTTACAAAGAGTCGGACACGACTGAGTGACTTCACTTTCCACTTTCTTTCTAGGAATTTTAGTTCTAAGGGCACTTCAGCCGTTGCTTCTTCTCTAATCAGCACTTATTTTCTTTGTTTGTTTTCTTTTGTGCACTGTTACTTCTTTGAGGTTTTTTTTCATAGGCGGGAATTGAATGTCCACATGACTGTAAACTCCATGAGGGCAAAAATTGCATTTCCTTCTTGATCACTCCAGCACAGTCTTGTACAGGCTCACAGTACGGTGGGTGCTGACCTCTAGATAAATGCTGCTGATTGTCCAATCTTGTTTGACTCCATGCTTTTTAAAGGTTTTAAATAGAGAAAATATTTGCATTATAAAAATGTTGAATTGTTAAAACAGGAGAGAAGACACAACTTAAAGTGCACCCTTGCCAAGGAATTTCAGGAGACATTGTCACTAAAATGTGAGTCCCCTGAGGAAGGATGGTGAATAAATACAAATCCTTTAAACATTAAAGACCAATTATAGTTCAAGTACTGGAGAAGGAAATGGCAACCCACTCCAGGATTCTTGCCTGGAGAATCCCCTGGACAGAGAAGCCTGGTGGGCTACAGTCCATGGGGTCACAAAGAGTCGGACACCACTGAGTGACTTCACTCACTCACTCACTCACTCACTCACTCACTCACTCACTCATAGTTTAAGTACACTGATGACAGTCACGGACAGGGCTGTTGGTAGGGGGTTTTCTATAGTCTTTCAGTTGTTTTCAAAAGTTGGCATCTGCCACATGCCAGATCCTGCTCTGGACACTGGGGACAAAGCAGTGAGCAAAACTCCTCATGGTGCTCTGTTCCATTGCAGGAGGCAGATAACAAGTAGCTACAGAATGTGCCAGAAAATGCTGAGTGCTGTAGAGGAAGGGGGTCATGGGAAAAGAGTACAGGGGCTGAGGAAAATAATAATTTTATTTAGTGAGACTCTACATACAAACGATTTCCCTTCTAAGAGTGCATTTGTAATTCCAATTTAAGTCAAACAAAGTGAGCCTAGGTACCCAACTAACACAAATGGCTATGTAGTACTGTACTGTAATAGATGTATAATACTTTTCACACAAATAATACATAAAAACAAACACAAAAGATAAGAGAACATTTTTGGTCTTTGATCTTAAGAAAACATTTTGATCTTACAATACCTTGGAAAGTACAATAGTACAATACAATGGCTGTCATACAGGGGCTGGCATCGAGTGAACAGGCAAGAAGAGTTCTGGAGGAGGGAAAGGAGGTGGGAGATGGTAGAGCTGAAGAGTCATCAGCAGTAGGTGACCAAGGGCAAGCTGCCATTTCACTCACGCCTGATGCTGATGGAATGCACATTCACATCTTTGAAACTTCACAACTTGAAGGTTCATATGTAGGGGACTTACTGTTTACAGTCAGTCCTCTATATCCACAAGTTCTGCATCTGGGGGTTCAATTAACTGCCATTGAAAATACTAAAAAAGATTCCATGAAGTTACAAAAAGCAAAACTTGAATTAGCATGCACTAATTTATTTATTTAATGCACGCTATTTACATAGCGTTTACATTGTATAAGTATAATGAGTAATCTAGAGATGATTTGACGTATATATGGGAGGATGTGTATGCATTATATGCAAATATTATGCCATTTTGTATAAGGGACTTGAGCATGTGGATTCTGATAGCGAAGGTTCTAGAACCAGTCCCCTAGGGATACCACGGGTGACTGTATGTTGTCAGGAAAGGTGTCTCCTGAGGTACAGGCAGAGACCGGGGAATAGATATTAGAGCAGAGTGGGCTACATGCATGCGGATGTCTGTAAGTACAGGGAACAGCAAGTCAAAGGCCATAAAGCAAGCATGCTTGGTATGTTTAAGGATTAGCAGAGAGACCAGTGCAGCTGGAGCAGAGTGGGTGACAGAGGAAATGAGAAGAAATGAGGGCAGGCAATATGGGGCAGCCCAGAGCCCTGCATTGCATAGGATTTTACAAACTGTGTTATAGACTTTGGCTTTCCCTCTGAATGAAACGGTTATCACTCTGTGGTCTTGGAAATAAACTCTATATGTTAATTTATTATTAAATAAATAGTAGCTATTTCCTATTACAGAGCAAATTAAATATAAGGAAGTAGTTAAGTGAGTGTTGGGAAACTGAAAAAAGAAAGATTATTTAAGTAAAATAGTGACTGCAGGAAGCTCCTCCCATCCCTAGGGACTGGGGAACAAGAGAAGTTGGAATTACCAAAACCTGGAAGCAGACAAAGGAACCCTGGGGTGGGTACCTCCAGGATGGGGACATGAAATTGATTGTGGGCATTCTTGGAAAAAGCAAGACTGGAACTAACTGTCCCTGACAAGGTACATTCGTTTTCTAGGCTGCCATAGCAAAGTACCACAATCTATGTGGCTGAGAGCAATGCAGAAATGTATTTGCTCACAATCTGAAATCAGAGGGAGGGCAGAGTTTGTTCCTTCTGGTCTGGGGCTCTCTCCTAGTTCTGACAGGCTCAGGCCAGTACCTTTGCTTGGTTTGTAGGTGGCATTCTTCTTGTTTCTTCACATCGTATTTCCTCCAAGCATGTCTGTCTCTGAGTCCATAGTTCCCCCTTTTATAAGGACACCAGTCACGTTGGATTAAAGTCTACTTCATCTTAACTCATGCATCTGCCAACACCTTCTTTTCAATTAAGGCCAACTTCAGAGGTACTGGAGGTTAGGTTTTTAACATCTTCAGGGGGAGCACAACTGAATTCTTAACCCAAGATGAGGGGTCATCACTGGGGTGATCCAGACAGGAACAGCAAGGAAGGAGGCAGGAGCAAGTCTCTTCTCTTGTCATTTTGCCTTCCAGCCTCCCTCCCATGCCCTGTCTTAGGTCAGGTTTCCAATAAACAGAGCTCAAGATGTGGATCCATGGCAAGTGATTACTGAAGGAGAACTGTTAGGAAAGGATAGTGAGGGAAGCTGGATAAGGCAGGAGAACAAAGCTAGGTAAGGATGAAGCTAAAGATGTAAACTGGAACCTAGCTTCATTCGGATCCTACTAAAGCGTGAATTGCATCACAGAATTGGTTTCAACTTGAGGCAAGGGTGAGGTGGGATGATTTTTTTTAACCCTTGTGTTGGTTATTTGCTGGTTGCCTTCTATTGGGACATAAGCCCCCAGGTACACAGGTGCCATTCTGCCTTAACAATGCTCTGGAGAAGGGGCAGCTGTGAACTCTAGTAGCCCATGTTTTTCAAGGAATTTGTCCATTTTATCTGTTGGCATGCAGTTGTCCATAATATTGCCTTGTTATTTTTTTATTCTGTAAAACCTGTAGTAGTGTCACTTCTCTCATTCTTAATATTGACGATTTGTGTCATCTGTCTTTTTTCCTGATCAGTGTGGCTGGAAGTTTATCAATTGTATCAAAGAACTAGTTCTTGCTTTCATTGAATTTCTCAATTGTTTTTCTGTTTTGTTTTTTTTTTAAATTATTTAGTTGGTTTCCCTTCTGATCTTTATTGTTTACTCTCTTCTGCTTACTTTGGGTTTAATTTGCTCTGATTTAGCTAGTTTCTTATGATGGAGCCAGAAATCATTAATTTGGGACCTTCATCTTTTTCTAATGTATGCAATTAGCAATATACATTTCCCCATAGTACTGGTTTTAGTCACATCCCACAGATTTGAAATGTGCTTTCAATTTCATTCAGTTCGAAGTACTTTCTAATTTCCTATTGAGTTCTTCTTGACCAGTAGTTTATTTAGAAGTGTCCAAATACTTGGGGATTTTTTTTTAAGCCTTTATGTTATTGATTTGAATTCAGTTCTGTTGTAGTCAGAGAGCATCATCTGTATGAATGGATTCTTTTAACAACTTTTTGAGACTTTTTTATGGATGGGAAAATGGTCTAACTTGATACACATTCTGTGTACAGTGGAAGAAAATATATATTTTGCTGTTTTGGGGCAGAGTGTTCTATAAATGTTAAGTTGTTTGGTTAGTGTTGTTCAGTTTTCTGTTTTCGATTGATTTTTCAGTCGCTTGTTCTATCACTTACTGAGATAGCTCTGAATGTATAAGGTATTTTTCTGTTTCTTCTTGGATTTCTATCAGTCTTTGTTTCACACATTTTGAAACTCTGTTAACTGAGCATATATGCATTTGCTAAGTCGCTTCAGTCGTGTCCGACTCTGTGTGACCCCATAGACCAGGCTCCTCCATCCATGGGATTTTCCAGGCAAGAACACTGGAGTGGGGTGCCATTGCCTTTAGGACAGTTATGTTTTGCTCATGAATTTTTCCTCTTGTCATTATGAAATATCTTCTTTTATCCTTGGTGATAATCTTTGCTACAAAATTTACTTTGTTATTTCTATAGCTACTCTTTTTTGGTTAGTGTTAACAGACTTTCCTCCCATCCTTTTACTTTGGGTTTATTTCTGTCTTTATATTTGAGATGCATGTATTGTAGGAAGTGCATAGTTGAGTTTTGTTTGTGTCTGTCACAGTGATGGCCTTTGACTTTTCATTGAGATGTTTGGACCCTTTCCATTTGATGTGATCACTGACCCAGTTGGGCTTAAGATTTGTCACGAGTCTGTTTCTTTGTTTGTCCCCTCTTATCTTTTGGTTCTTTTAAAATTCTTTTGGATTGGATATTTTGATTTATTCCATTTTTCTCTGTCATTGGCTTATTAGTTACACCTTTTACTTTTTTCGGTGGTTACTTGAGAGTTTGGAGTATTTTTTGCTTATCATAGTGTATCTTTAGTTAATATGATACCATGTCATGGATAGTATAAAAGCCTTAGCAGTATACTTGTACTTTCCTCTCCTAGACTTTGTACATATTCTCTGTACACACCAAGGTTATAAACCTTGGTGTGTATTGCTGTTTAGACTTTTTTTTTCCAGATTTAAAAATAGGGATAAAAGTCTTCATGTTTACTCACATAATTATAATTTCTGATGTTCTTCCTCCCTTAGTACAGATCCATATTTCTCTGTGCTATGATTTTCCTTTTGACTGAAGAATATGTGTTGACAGTTCTCATAGGTAGAGTCTGAACATGGTGACTCAGCTTTGGTCCGACAAAGTCTTTATTTTGCCTTTGTTTTTTCAGAGATGTTTGTGCTGGGTATAGAACTTTAAGTTGACAGGGTTGCTGTCTTTTCCCTAAGTCCTTTAAAGATGTTGCTCTATTGCCTTAACTATATTTTTCCAAAGAGAACTTGTTATCATTCTTATTTTATTTTTTTTGTTTATAATCTGTTTTAATTCTCTGTTTTTCCCCTTATCAGTGAGTATAATCCTCTTAATACTGTTTCACCTTTGTATAATTTTCTTTATGTTTCTTGCGCTTGGGACTTGTCGAGCTTCTTGGATTTGTGAGTTTATAGATTTCATCAAATGTGAAACGTTTCTGGCCATTATGTCTTTAGTATCTCCTCTCCTCTGGGGACTGTAAAAATATATCTTATCAGGCATCTTGAAAGTGTCCCATGGCCCACTGACACTCTCTTAATTTTTCTTTCTTTTTTTGTCTCTACTTTCTCTATATTTCATTTTGGTTTCTATATCCTCAAGTTCACTAATCTTTAATTCTGCAGTATCTAATCTGCTGCTGTCTTATCTTGGGTATTTTTTAGTTCAGTCACCCCATTTTTCATCTTGAAAAGTTTGATTTGGGTCTTTAAAAAAATCTTTCAAATCTGCACTTTACTTTCTTAATCTTTCCCCTATATTCTTGAACATAAGGAATATAGTTATAGTAACTGTTTTAATGTCCTAATCTGACAATCCTGTCATCCACGCAAATTCTGGAATTGTGTTTACTCATTGTTTTTTCTCCTTCTTATGGCTGATATTATCCTACTTCTTTGTATGCCTGATCATTTTTTTTGTTGTTAAATACCAAACTTTGTGATTTTTACCTTGTTAGATGCTTAGTACTACATCCTTATAAAAATTCTTGAACTTTGCTCTGAAGTTTGGTTAAGTCACTCGGTAACAATTTGGTCTTTTCAAGCTTCCTGTTAAATCTTGTTCGGTGAAACTAGAACCACCTTTAATCTAAGGCTAATTTCTTCCACTACTGAAGTAATACGATTGTAAATACCCTGCCTGTTTTCCCTTGAGTTATGATGTTTTCCCTCTGGCTGCTTGGAACATGCACTATTCTTGGACCTGTCTGAGTTCTGAGTATCAGTTCCTTCTAAGTGGTTCTTTCCTTTTCCTCAGGTAACTTCTCCATAGGCATATACTACTAAATATGAAAACTAAATATGAAAACTCTATCCACCCCTGTGGATCTCCATAGCTGTTTCTCTGTGCAACTGTCTTCTCCTCAGGACTCTGCTTTTTGAACTCCAGCTCCTGGCCTCTCCAGACTCCATGTGTCTTTCCTCAGTTCAAGGTTACTCCTGGCTCTGTTTGGATTCTCCTTTGCACCGCAGCCTGGAAAATCTGTCTGGGCAGTAAGCTGGAACTGTCATGGGGCTCATATTATTTGTTTTCCCTCTCTCAGGGACCAGTGTCCCCTGCTTAGTAAGTTGATATATGCAGTGCCTGAAAACTTTTGTCTATTTTTTTTGGTCCTCATTGTTACAGTAAGATAATATTGTTAAGCTGTTTCAGGAAGGGTGTTCTAAATGGTCTTTCCTACTCCATCTTAGTTAGAAGATCTAGAAGAAGTCTTATCTTTTTTTTTTTTGGTGAGATTTTTGGTAACCAATTCAATTTCTTTATAACCTATACTTCGTGACTGTTTTTATTTCATTTCAGTTTCTTGTGGTCAGCCAATGACCATGTTGCTCTGCCTCCCTAGACCTACTGCTTCATGTAATCTGTACCCTTACAAAGTAACTGGCAGGTGTTTATTTCAGGTTTTTTTTTTTCCATCTTTGCCCTTCGTTGTGAGTAGTGGTGTTAATGAATTACGTTCATGTTCCCTCTCATATCAAGCTCTTCAGCTCTGTCCACCACCTTCTGTTTCAAGAGCCATTCCCAGGCCTTCTTCCCTCCTCTGCTATTACTCTGGGGAACCCTGACTCTCAGAATGTTTTCCTCCTTGTACTCCAACAGCAACAGTTACTTCTTTTGTTTACACTAGACAGTGTGCTAAATTTATTTAGAAAACACACAGCAAACCCTTTCTCCTACTTTTTTTAGCCTAGAGGGTAACACCTGGCTGCTGGGTATTCTGAATATAAGGATGGGGAAGTCAGCAGTAGGCTTTTAATAAGTGCTCCTATGTTTAGCTCTGTGTTGTACCCTACTGCCTATCCTACCTGTCATCCTGAGTCTATAACCCTCCCTCCACTGAGAGGCAGAATGGTTCCCTCCTTGGCTACAACCCCTTCATATTTATTCTGGGCTGTGTCTTTTCCTAGCTCATTTATTGAGCTCCACTCCTCCTCTCACTTTCCACCCCCTAGAACTGTGTTGAGAGAATTTATTCATTGATAAACTTCCTCCTGTTCTTTTCACTGCTGTTTACCCTTCCCATTTAAATTGGTATATTCTTCTTTGAATAGGATCCAAGAAACAAGAGAAGATAAAATCATATGCTCAGTTTGTAATCTTAACCTGGCACCAGTTGCTGTTTAGTGCTAAAGCTAAAGATTATTTTTTTCTAAAACTTATATTTAATTCTTTTTTTTTTGGCAGGGGTACCTGTCTTGGGAGAACCAAAGGATTGGTTGCAGGATTTTTTAAATGTTATTTACTTATTTATTGTTGGCTGTGCTGGGTCTTTGTTGCTGCATATGGATTTTCTCTGGTTGCAGAGAGTGGGGACGACTCTCAAGTTGCAGTCTGTGGGCTCCTCACTGCCATGGCTTCTCTTGTTCCAGTGGGCTCAAGGGCATTTAGGCTTCAGTAGTTGCAGACACGGGCTTAGTTGCCCTGCAGCATGTGGAATCTTCCCGGACCAGGGATCAAGCCTGTGTCTCCTGCATTGGCAGGTGAATTCTTAACCACTGGACCACCAGAGAAGTCATTTAATTCTTTAATTCACACTATTGACCAAGCCCTTTTCTGACACCATGTCTTTTCTTGTTTCAGTTATTCCAGCCTCAACTACTTTTCCCCTTATTTATCTGGATATTATTCCCGAGTCTTCACTTTCTCTCTCTGTCTCTTTGCATGGTTTCATACTCCAGATTATATCCTTGAGCTTCTTCTCTGCTTACTATACCTACTGAACATTTGCATGTGGATATCTACCTTTATCTCAGTATACTCCAAACCAAACTTGCCTTCTTCACTCTTGTATCTCTTCCACCCACCTGTACCTCCTGCCTTGATAAACAGAACTTCCCTAAACTCACATTTAGATCTAGAAGCTTCATTAGAATCTTTGTAAGAATGATCCACAGATGGTTCCTATGTTACCATATTGGGGGACATACAATATATGGTTATTTCTCTTTTTGTAATGATAAGATTTTTCAGTGGCTTAGTATGTTATAATACAAATTATCCATTAACAAATCCCTGTAACCTCTCACCTAGTGGTTTTGACAGTCAGTGAGCTATTGACAGTCATTGCCTAGGTCCAGTATTACAGACTTATATTTCTTGCCATCTTTACTGCAGCAACTTCTTAAGGTTTCCACGCCTTTAGTTTTTTTCCCTTAACTTGACCCTTCTATATGCACTACCACTAAATAGATTTTTGTGTACCACAAATCATTTTCTGTGATTTCCCTGCTTAAAATTCTTTGGTGGATTCTTACAATTCAGAATACAATCCAAATTTTAGAGCAAAGATATACAAGAACCTTTATCATCTGGTCCATGCTTTACCTGACTGTTATTTACTTTCTATTTTAGCTCAGTTGGTGAAGAATCCACCTGCAATGGAGGAGACCCTGGTTTAATTCCTGGGTTGGGAAGATCTGCTGGAGAAGTGATAGGCTACCCACTCCAGTATTCTTGGGCTTCCCTTTTGGCTCAGCTGGTGAAAAATCCGCTTGCAATGCAGGAGACCTGGGTTCAGTCCCTGAGCTGGGAAGATCCCCTGGAGAAGGGAAAGGCTACCTACTCCAATATTCTGGCCTAGAGAATTCCATGGACTGTATAGTCCATAGGGTTGTAAAGAGTCAGACACAACTGAGTGACTTTCACTTTCACTTTATAAATGCTTGAGACTTTCTAAAATAGAATTCATCTTGAGGTAGACAAAGTTATAAGATGTTGGTTTAACACTTATGGGAAATGAGGGACGAGCTGCTGATATAGAGGCAGATGGCAGGATTACTTTCATGGTAATAACACCCAAGCTTATAAGAAACAGAACATCTTAACATTTCACAATATATGTAAATCAAATCATTACACTGTATACCTTAAACTTATACAGTGTTCTCTGTCAATTATATCTCAATAAAACTGGCAGACCATTTATAAATAAAGAAAAATCCCCGTGTCTTTGATCACATCAACAATGGCAATGTAGCCTCTCAAGGCCATGCCCAAGAGTATTGACTTTAGGGCAAGAAACCCAGGGAAGGAATATAGGATAAGGGGGCAGTGACTTTTGGAAGACAGAAAAGTTACATTTCCGCCCCCAGCTTTATTGAAGTAGAAACTAACAAAAATTCTGTAGGTATTAAGGTGTGGCATAATAGTTTCATGTATATATTAATATATGTGCACTGTGAAGTGATTGCTACAATAAAGTTAACACATTCGTCTCCTCACATAGTTATTTTTTTGTGGCCTTTTATTTTTTTGGTATGGTGAAAAAAGTTACATTTTAAAATGTATTGTTTATTAATTTGCCAAACAAGTACATTGTTTACCTTGGTTGTGTTGCCATTTCAAGTTCCTTCCCATAATATTTTTCTTCAAATTATTATGTATATGTAAATAGCTATGATTTAATTCATTAACTCATATGAAATTGAATTATAATTTTATAACTAATTTTTTATTCTCTTCTATATGTTTTATTTAGGTTCATGTTTAATAAAAATCTACCAAGAAATATATATTGTAACATCTTAATAAGCTTACTCATCATAATAAATTTACTAGCATCTTAAGTGAAACATTTTACTTTTTAAAGAGAAGAAATATCCATACAACTTTTTAAATAAAGCAATATGGAAAGGCTAATAAGAACACAAAGCCCTTCCACCCATACTTCCTGTTCTGATTTCCTCTTTTCAGTCAACCTTTTGTGGTTTCAATTCCTCTTATGATTATAATTACTTGGAATTCTATTCCATTTATATTTGATTTATTCATAATTCATTATGATTATTTAGCTAAATATAATTCATTATAAAATAACTTTTAAAGACTAAATCTTAATTATACCATATTCATTATACTTTACATTTTTATATTTACTTATTCAATTCAACTGAATCAGATTTTATTGCTAGATAGAAAGTTCCTAAATGCACCAGCATCAATTTAGCTGGTGGCATTTACATGAGTTTCCATACAGATAGTTGGTCTTTACTAAATATCTACAAGTGGTCCTTAATCATATCTGAATCATAAATGGAGTCATGGAATCATGTCTAGATCAGATGGATTCTATCTCCAACATGCACTGTGCCAGCCACAGTTGCAGGGGCTATGACTAGCTACCATCACCTAGCCAGCCCCGTCTCTCACGTGGAGCACATTGAGCATCCCCTACACTGATTTGCAATCTGCATAATGACTGGGGTCTCTGTCAGCGAGAGGGCTGAACTGAGGTGGATATCTCCACTGTGCCTGCAGCAGGAATCACTTGTGTTCATTTCTCACGATGCTGGGGGTTCTGTCCCATGAAATTGAATTGCATCAATTCAGATTTATTCTTTAAAAAATAGCCTTGTTTAATGGTGGTCACTTAAACTGTTATTTTTATAGTTCATTCTAGGTTTTTTTTCATTAGTAAATGTCAGGTTCTTCTAATACCTGAATCAGCTGCCATGGAGTAATTTGCTGATATATTTTCTTTCGATGGAATTGGAAGGGTGAGCTAATGGGACCAAAGGGTGTGCAGAAATGGTGCTTAATTATAAAATAATGGAAAACAGTCCGCATCATGAAATTACCTCATAAACAGAACGATCACAACCGAGATGATTCAGTAATTAATGATTACATCAAGTAAATTAACTTGTTTGTATATCAACCCTACATAAATGATGTGAGAAAGTATAATACCTTAACTATGTAAACAATTAATAAAATATGGAAGACATTATAAATTCACAGAATTGAAAGCCCACACAGCTATAGAATTAATTACTTTTGTGTGTGTTAGGTGTTTTGGAAACTAAGAATTAATTTTCTGGCTTTGCCTCAAATCAAGACCACCCTGTAGGAAAGTTTAATTCCTCAGTGAGTACCTATTTATCATTTAGCGGAATGTTTGGCAACTAAGCCACCAAAACAACATATGCAAATGGAGGTTTACTAATGATTGAATGAAACCATGCTCTATTTCTGAATGTGCTTAATTTGAGTAATGTAAAAATACAAGGACTTATTTATTCAAAACAGGCTACCTTAATCAAGATGCAGAATTAATCTTCAAAGATACTAAGCTGTTTACAATTTTCGGCAATTTTACAATCTGGCAAACATTTCTTTGAAAATGTGAGAGATGAGAACAATATGAGTTTAGTTAGATCAAACCTAAATGTATGATTATTTAAACATTTTCAAATAAACATTTGAAACTTTATCTTATAAATAATTGTCCTGGAGAAAATACTACATTATAAAACCTTTATCGTGTAGTTTAAAATGTGAATTTGCAGTAGTCTTATGGTCTGGAAGGGGACTGATATTTGTGAAAGAATGTTCTGACAGACTAAAACAAAAACTTAGCATTTAAATTTTAGGGCCAGCCAAAGAAATCATTACATCTAAGGCAACAATATATCTGATTTGATAGAATGTGAAATAGTTAAAAAATTATTTGTGTGGTGTGGTTTGGGACCACAAATTCTGCATTATTCAAAATTCCATGAATTGCATGTATCCTTTTATTTTCAAAATGGGTGGCTTACTTGTAAGGAAATTCTTCAGTTCTTTATTAGAATACATCTAAATTTTATGACCTGCTCAAGGGCATGGAATTCTGCAAACATTTTCATTTATTAATAGTTGTAAACACCTGGGCATTTATAGACATTACAGATATTTTTACATGTATAAATTTAGAATGTTGGACATAAGACAAAGATTTCTAATTTTAAAATCTATTTGTATTTCATAAGATTTTAGTTTCCAAAAGAGTTTTGCTGTTTTGGTTTGTTTACCTTAAATAAAATATGATTTTTCTATATAAAATATCTGAAAAGTATATTCTCAAATATCAACTAGTTCTTGAAATATATCTGGGTAGTTACCAGTGTAAATGAACTCCAATGTCAGAATTCCATATCCTTTAAAACAGATGATTTTTTTTTTCCTTTTTGGTAAAGGGGTGGAGAATTGTGGGTTTATTCTTGGAAACATGAATCCAAAACATATTAAGCCAGACTTTATTTTCCCTTGAAAATAATTCTGTCCTAATTACCACATGTGCATTGTTTATTGCTTTCAAAGAATGACTTAACATGATTAATAAGCAAGCACCTGAGAAAGAATGTCTTATTTTCCTCCAGAAAAAGTGAGAGGCTCGGCGGGTGAGACCAACCCAAAGGCCAGCGCCACACCGGGTGATAGTCCTAAAATAAAGTCTTCACTCACAGTTAGGAAAAGAAACTTTCAAAAACGTTCTGATCTTGTGAGGCATGGACATTGATTTAGTGTCTCCTTGGGGAGGGAGAGGGGAGGGATGAGATCATATTTCTGAAATTCAGTGTTACGTCCTAAAAGTTTGTAATTCAGCCTTCTCTCATTTCTTTTAAAACTAGGATTTTCCTCTTTCTTCATCTCTGCTGGAACATAGTGGATTTCTCAGTCCCTTTGGTGCTCTTTTATTATATAGATGAATGGCTATTTTTATTTTTTTGTATAAATTCTTCTAAGAACTTCCTCTCTTTGATTGCCTATGTGACATTTCTCTCCAGTCTTTGAATCCATTCGATCAATTATTTTGGGGAAGCGGAAGTTTCTTCTGTGAAACCCAGGAAAGAGCTATATTTGAGCCCGCCCTTTATGCTAGGGGCAACGATCAGTGTTTTGCATCTGTCATCTCACTTCAGCATCCTAGCAACTCTACAATGAATACAGTGAGGCGAAGAAAATTTCTCATGGCCTTGTAGAAGATCAACCACAGAGCTGTGGTCCAAACACAGACATATCCAAAGATGAAGCTCACTCAGTTCGCAGTGATGCTTCCAGAAGAGCTGGGCTGTGATGATTGTCATATCTTAAACACGGATGTCTGAGTGCTATGCTCATCTTCTGAGACTGAACCTTTCTGTATACACACTGCTAAGAGTTCTCAATGGGCTTTCCTGGTGGTTCAGTGGTAAAGAACCCTCCTGCCAATGCAGGAGACTCAGGTTCGATCCCAAGTCGGGAAGGATCGGGAAGATCCCCTGGAGAAGGAAACGGCAACCCACTCCAGTATTCTTGCCTGGAAAATCCCATGGACAGAGGAGTCTGGTGGGCTACAGTGCATGGGGTTGAAAAGAGTTGGACATGACTTAGCGACTAAACAACAGCAACAGAGTTCCCAGTATCTGCTATTATCATGCTTCTTTAAAGTCTGAAGTTCAACACATGTGTCCTTGCGGAAGAGAAAACACAACCCATTTCTCTAACTTGTTCTTCTTTCCACTGACCCCTTCCTTCAGGTCACCCTTGTCACCTCCTCCTAAAATAACTCCTTGTGCTTGTCATCACTTCTGGTTTGATGTTCTCTCACCACATCCTTTCTATTAATTATACATGCTTTTTAACAGTATCATCACAAACTGGGCAGTTTAAAACACACTTATGTGTTTTATGGTTTCTACGAGTTAGGAATACAGGCTCAGCTTCCCAGTCTCTCAGCACCACTATCAAGGTGTGTTGGCCAGGGCTCCAGTCCCAACTAAGGCAAAACTGGGGAAGGAGCCACTTTGTGGCACATATAGTTGCTGGCAACTTTAAGTTTCTTACAGGCAATTGGAGTGAAAGCCTCAGTTTCTTGTTGACTGCTGGCCAGAGGTCCTCTTTGGTTGTTTATCACATGGTCCTTTGACATAGGTCAGCTCACAACATGGCAGCCATTTCTTCAAAGCCAGCAAGGGAGAGAGAATGTCCTCCCCAGATGACCGTTACAGTCCTCTGTATTGTAATCCTGTACATGCAATCAGGTGCATCCCATCACCTTTGCTGTACTCTACTACTTGGGAGCCAGCCACAGGTCCTGCCTACTCTCAGGGAAGAGAATCACTTAGAAGACATGCACACCAAGAGGTGGGCATCTTGGGGACCACCCCAATGTCTGTCTCCTCCTCCTTTCTGGGCCGTGACTATTCTTCCACCTCATTTGATCTCCAGGCCACTGACCTCTTTTCTTTGTCCTGATCTATCAGTCTCCAGCTATTTTCACACCTCCCACCATCCTGCTTAGATTAGATTCCATCCTTCCATATTTCGATTACTATCATGCTAATATCCTGATCCCTTGTCCCTTTGCTTATTGGCGCATTTACCTGGAAAGCCTCCAACTCTAGATAAGCCCCGTGATTCTTCTCCCCTGAATCTAAACTCAAATGGTACAACTGTAAATTCATGTTCACACATTCCACTTGGCTCTCCACAGTGCTCAGCAATCTTGCCACGTTTCCCCACTCAATTTGCTTCCCTATTTCCCACAAGAGCTATTCTGAACTTTCTTCACTGCCCTTAAATCTTCAAGCCCTTCCTCCTCCGCCTCTTTATTATCAGCATGTGAACTTAACCCCTGTTATTGTAACATAAAAAGAGAAACCATCATATGGGGTTTCCATCAACTTCAACCCAGTTTACAAATCTTCCTGCATCTACGTCCATCCTTTCCTTTCTCTCCTCCCCTGTCACCAGATGAAACATTTGATTCCCATGAAATATCATATCCTCCACCTGAATTTTATCCCTCCTTTATTTAACTTGTAGTTTCAACATCTTCATCTTTACCAGCTCCTTCTTATCAATATTTAAGTATGCAAATGTTTAACCTATTCTTTAGCCCCATGTCCCCCTGTGTAGTCACAGGCCTATCTTTCTCTTCCTTTTTACAGCCTGACTTCTTGAAAGAACTGAACACACTAGATGTCACTTTGACCTTACCTATACTGGCTTTTCAACCCTCATCCTGCCTGCCAGCTTCATTGTTCTTTGGTAGTTCTGCTCATCTCACCAATGGTCTTTCCCTAGCAACATTCAATAGAGTTGACCCATCTTTTCTTAAAATATTATTTTTCCAGGGAACCCTCCTATACAGGAATGTAAATTGGAGAACAGTATGGAGGTTCATTGTTGTTGCTTACTTGCTAAGTTGTGTCCCACTCTTTTGCAACCCCATGGACTATAGCCTGCCAACCTCCTCTCTCCATTGGATTTCTGGGACAAGAATACTGGAGTGGGTTGCCATTTCCTTCTCCAATGGAGGCTCATTATAAAACTAAAAGTAGAGTTACCATTGCCTTCCCTGGTGGCTCAGATAGTAAAGAATCTGCCTGCAGTATGGCAGACCTGGGCTTAATCCTTGGGTTGGGAAGATCCCCTGGAGGGCATGGCAACCCACTCCAGTGTTCTTGCCTGGAGAATCCCCATGGACAGAGGAGCCTGGTGAGCTACAGTCCCTGGGCTCGCAAAGAATTGGACATGACTGAGCAACTAAGCACAGCACAGCACAGTTACCATACGATCCAACAACCCCCCACTCCCGGACATATATCTGGAGAATATACTAATCTAAAAACATACATGCAACCCAATGTTCATTCAGTTCAGTTCAGTTGCTCAGTCGTGTCTGACTCTTTGCAACCCCATGAACCGCAGCACACCAGGCCTCCCTGTCCCTCACCAGCTCCCAGAGTCCACCCAAACCCATGTCCATTGAGTCAGTGATGCCATCCAACCATCTCATCCTCTGTCGTCCCCTTCTCCTCCTGCCCTCAATCTTTCCCAGCATCATGGTCTTTTCCAATGAGTCAGCTCTTCACATCAGGTGGTCAAAGTATTGGAGTTTCAGCTTCAACATCAGTCCTTCCAATGAACACCAAGGACTGATCTCCTTTAGGATGGACTGGTTGGATCTCCTTGCAGTCCAAGGGACTCTCAAGAGTCTTCTCCAACACCACAGTTCAAAAGCATCACTCCTTCTGCACTCAGCTTTCTTTATAGTCCAACTCACATCCATACATGCTGCTGCTGCTACTAAGTCGCTTCATTCATGTCCGACTCTGTGCTATCCCACAGAGAGCAGCCCACCAGGCTCCCCTATCCCTGGGATTCTCCAGGCAAGAACACTGGAGTGGATTGCCATTTCCTTCTCCAATGCATGAAAGTGAAAAGTGAAAGTGCAGTCTTTCAGTCATGTCCGACTCTTAGCGACCCATACACTGCAGCCTACCAGGCTCCTCCGTCCCTGCGATTTTCCAGGCAAGAGTATTGGAGTGGTGTGCCATTGCCTTCTCCCCACATCCATACGTGACCACTGGAAAAACCATAGCCTTGACTAGATGGACCTTTGTTGGCAAAATAATGTCTCTGCTTTTTACTATGCCGTCTAGGTTGGTCATAACTTTCCTTCCAAGGAGTAAGCGTCTTTTAATTTCATGGCTAGAATCACCATCTTCAGTGATTTTGGAGCCCAGAAAAATAAAGTCTGACACTGTTTCCCCATCTATTTGCCATGAAGTGATGGGACTGGATGCCATGATCTTAGTTTTCTGAATGTTGAGCTTTACGCCAACTTTTTCACTCTCCTTTTTCACTTTCATCAAGAGGCTCTTTAGCCACATGTTCTGGGAAGCAAACTCACTCAGAAGGACAATGCAGATAGCAGAGTGCAGTTTATTACACCGGCGGGCCCAAGGCAGAGTCTCCTCTTAGCCAAGGACCCTGACCAGTTTTTCTGAAAACCTTATATAGCCTAAGTGTATGTGCCCAAACTCACTTCCCCAAATTCTCTGAAACTAGTCTGAACAAAGGAAAAGAAAGATACAATCAAAGTTAACC
>NW_024070196.1:13536628-13652723 GCF_014754425.2 Oryx dammah
TCCAGTCCTTGACCACACCTGATCCCTGGGCACAAATTCGTGAATCTCTTCCCCGCGGGGGAATGGCACCCTTTCTTGGTTGCTGTGTTCTGAATGTCATCAGAGACCCACAGTCCATTCTTACTCTCCTATCCCCATAGAGCTTCCTTTACTCACATTCCACAAGTATCTTAGCAACATGACCATCCTCCACACAGCAGAAAGTGATGGAAAGAAAACTGAGGTCATGTACTTTCCCTCTAAGGGCCAAACCCTGATACATTATTCTATTCATATTTCATATGCCATAAATTAGACGTTTGACTTCATTTAGCTGTGAAGAAAGCAAGGAATCTTTATTTTGAGTTTCTGTCTATCCAAGTAAATTATATTACATGGAATAAAAAAAATTAATATTGGAATACAATTGCCATTCAATTCAGTTCAGTTCAGTCACTCAGTCATGTCCGACTCTTTGCGACCCCATGAATCACAGCACACCAGACCTCCCTGTCCATCACCAACTCCTGGGTTCACTCAAACTCATGCCCACCCAGTTGGTGATGCCATTCAGCCATCTCATCCTCTGTCATCCCCTTCTCCTCCTGCCCCCAATCCCTCCCAGCATAGTTTTTTCCAATGAGTCAGCTCTTTGCATCAGGTGGCCAAATTATTGGAGTTTCAGCTTTAGCATCAGTCCTTCCAATGAACACCCAGGACTGATCTCCTTTAGGATGGACTGGTTGGATCTCCTTGCAGTCCGAGGGACTCTCAAGAGTCTTCTCCAATACCACAGTTCAAAAGCATCAACTCTTTGGCCCTCAGCTTTCTTCACAGTCCAACTCTCACATCCATTCATGACAATTGGAAAAACCATAGCCTTGACTCAATGATCCTTTGTTGGCAAAGTAATATCTCTGCTTTTCAGTATGCTATCTAGGTTGGTCATAACTTTCCTTCCAAGGAGTAAGCGTCTTTTAATTTCATGGCTGCAATCACCATCTGCAGTGACTTTGGAGCCCCTCCAAAAATAAAGTCTAACACTGCTTCCACTGTTTCCCCATCTATTTCCCATGAAGTGATGGGACCAGATGCCGTGGTCTTAGTTTTCTGAATGTTGAGCTTTAAGACAATTTTTTCACTCTCCTCTTTCACTTTTATCAAGAGGCTTTTTAGTTCTTCACTTTCTGCCATAAGGATGGTGCCATCTGCATATCTGAGGTTATTGATACTTCTCCCAGCAATCTTGATTCCAGCTTGTGCTTCTTCCAGCCCAGCATTTCTCTTGATGTACTCTGCATATAAGTTAAATAAGCAGAGTGACAATATACAGCCTTGACGTACTCTTTTTCTTATTTGGAACTAGTCTGTTGTTCCATGTCCAGTTCTAACTGGTACTTTGCTAGCATGTTAGATGAGTGCAATTGTGTGGTAGTCTGAGCATTCTTTGGCATTGTCTTTCTTTAGGATTGGAATGAAAACTGACCTTTCCAGTCCTGTGGCCACTCCTGAGTGTTCCAAATTTGCTGGCATATTCAAGAGAATAGAGAGGTTTTAAATGTATATTCAGCAAAATAAAGCAAAAGCATTATCAAATAATTTTTGTAAGAATATATGAAGTAGAGGTAACCTCTAAACTGCAAGGTAAATCTATACAAATCCAGTTTCTACATCTTGTGAAAGTAATTTCATAACAGTAACTGATCTTAGAAATTAAAAGCAAATTCTTAACATTATAGACATTCTCAATAAAATAGACATTCTCAATAAAAGTGATTAATGTACCACTCATTCAGTTGTAAATTTCTTCAATACTTAAAAATTCTTTTTAAGTTTTCTTAAAAAAAATGTATTCTTATTTGAGGAACAGAGCGACATGAATCTATTTCTTCCTTTTTGTTATACCTACAAAATAGTTATATAATAATGATAAACTATTTTTAAAATATATGAACTGAAAAAGAGCAGTATTTTAGATCCCCTGATAAAGAGCCAGAGAGGGGAGAACATAAAAATACAGTTTTTTAAAAAACAATAATTCTATCCATGTATTTTTGTTCATTTACAATGTTTTGTTAATTTATGCTGTACAGCAAAGTTATACATATATAACTTTGTATAAAGTATAATATATATTATATATTATATACTTTGTATATAATATGTATAATATATACATATTCAGTTAAATGTTCTTTTCCATTATGGCTTATCGCATGATATTGAAAATAGTTTCCTGTAGTATACAATAGGACTTTGCTGTTTCCCCATTCTGTACATAATTGTTTTTATCTGCTAATCCCAAGCTCCCAACCACCCTTCCCCTCCCACACTTGTCCACTACAAGTCTGTTTTCTAAGTTTGTGAGTCTTTCTGTTTTGTAGATAAGTTCTTTTGCGTCATGTTTTAGATTCCATGTATAAGTGATATCATATGGTATTTGTCTTTCTCTTTCTGACTTACTTCACTTAGTACAATAATCTCTAGGTCTATCGATGTAGCTGCAAATGGCATTATTTCATTTTTATTTATGACTGAGTAGTATTCTATTGTATATATGTACCACATCTTCTTTATCCATTCTTTTGTCAGTGGACATTTAGGCTGCTTCCATGTCTTGGCTATTGTAAATATTGTTGCTATGAACATAAAGGTGCATATATTCAATATTTTTTTTTTGAATTATAGTTTTGTTTGGGTATATGCCCAGGAGTGGGATTGATGGATTATATGGCAACTCTATTTTTAGTTTTTTGAGGAAGTGCCATACTGTTTTCCATATGGTTACACCAATTTACCCCAATTTAGGAAGCAGTTTGGCTTCCCTAGCGGCTTAGTCAGCAAAGTATCTCCACCAATGTAGGAGAGAAGGGTGGCACAGGAGGCAAGGGCAGGCTCTAACCCTGGTTCAGGAAGATCCCCTGGAGAAGGGCATGGAAACCCACTCCAGTATTATTGCCTGGGAAATCCCATGGACAGAGGAGCCTGGCAGAATATAGTCCATGGGGTTGCATGAGTCAGACATGACTCAGCAAGTAAACCACCACCAACAGTGTAGGAGGGTTCCTTTTTCTCCACACTCTCTCCAGCAAAAAAACAAATACAGTTTTTAATATATGTTGCAGCAGTTTCCTATTACCTGTTGCCTTGCTGTTCAGCTGGCTCCAGTGTGGTCATATGTAACATGGTCTGCCTGGCAGAGTCCTTCTAAGTCCAAAGACAGGACACCCCATAAGGCAGAGAGGCAGGTTGAGGATGTGGGAGATAGGTATAAGCCCTCAGAATGTTAACACACTTTCTGGTAATCCCTTCACAAACAGATTGGTCTGAACTTAGTAACTGTACAACCTCTCAGGACCAAGTGGGGCATTTTCTTTTTCTGTTTTGGCCTGGAGGGTGAGACAGGGCTGTTCTCATAGGCTGTGACCACAAGGTGGTTCTGCCCTCAGTGTGCGTGTAACTCACCCAGAGAAGCACAAGGCTTCTAGCAGGAGGCTTGGGTAGATCTTTTGGCCCTTTTCCTCCTATTGACTAGGAAATTGATTCTAAAACCAACGATGCTGTGAATTTTAAAAAAATGAAAACATTAGAACCTTGAGCACTCCAACTAAGGCAAAGGAATAATTTCTAGGAATTCTGTCTTCTTTACTATTATGAATGCTTTTGTAAGAAAATGGTACCACAATGGATATATATTTCTTATATTTTCCTCATATATTTGCATACAGATATTTACATCTAGATTGGAAAAGACTCTGATGCTGGGAGGGATTAGGGGCAGGAGGAGAAGGGGACGACCAAGGATGAGATGGCTGGATGGCATCACAGACTCGATGGATGTGAGTCTGAGTGAACTCCGGGAGATGGTGATGGACAGGGAGGCCTGGCGTGCTGTGATTCATGGGGTCGCAAAGAGTCGGACACGACTGAGCGACTGAACTGAACTGAACAATATCTGTGAATAGAAATCTAGTAAAGTGAGATGAGCTTGTGAGCTTGACATTTTCACATAATTAAAGATGCTCCTGGCTGCTGATACTTTCTTAACTGATACCACCTCCCACTTGCTGTTTTGTGATACTTTCTTAACTGATACCACCTCCCACTTGCTGTTTTGTGATACTTTCTTAACTGATACCACCTCCCACTTGCTGTTTTGATGGAGGTTGATGTCCTTTACAGAACAAAAATAAAACGGAAGGGACTTTCCTGGTGGTCCAGAGATTAAAATTTTGCCTTCCAGCACAGGAGGTGGGGTTCAAACGTTGGTTGGGGAACTAAGAGCCCAAATGCCTCATGGTCAAAAAAACAAAATGTAATACAGAAACAATACTGTAACAAACTCATAGAAAATGGTCACATCAAAGAAAAAAATCTTTACAAATAGAAGTAAGTTATTCTTCAAAAATATGATCAAGTAAAGTTCAGTGGTGGTAGCGGTGGTTTAGTCACTAAGTCGTGTCTGTCTCTTGCAATGTCAGGGACTGTAGCCCGCCAGGCTCTTCTATCCTTGGGATTTCCCAGGCAAGAATGCTGAAGTGTGTTGCCATTTCCTCCTCCAGGGGATCTTCCCAACCCAGGGATTGTATCAGTGTTTCTTATGTTTCCTACAGTGTTAAGCAGGCTCTTTACCAGTAGGGCCACCAAATCTCAGTAGCTATTTTCTAATCAAGAATCATATGGGAAAATATGTGTTTTGCTTCTTCACTAAATTAATATTTATTGGCAGAATCAGATTTTCATGTCTAGCCTAGTTTTCTACTGATAATACAATATATGTTAGAGGGCAAAAAATTAATCACATATTTAAAGAAATAGTGCTCATTGACTCCCTAATTATAGTTCCCTATGGAGCTGGAGGAAAACTGAAAATCAGAAGGATCTAACTTTTAAATTTCATTCATCAAAATAGGACAGTTAAATCAGGTTTCATATTATTACCTGAACCAGCAGAGCAAATGTCAAGAGGAATAAAGAGGAAAGTCCTCAAGGCAGTGAAAAAGTTGGGTTAGAATGTTTTTTTTTTTTTTAAATGGGTACTCATTTGAAAAGAACTTTAAAAAGCAACAACAAAGCAAAACCTTGCTCATGTCCCAAGTTGGACAAATAATATTACTCTGAATGAGAAAAGTAAATGGGTAGATTAAAACTTTCTATTTTCTCAAATGCTTTGTGTTATGAAAACCCCCTGCATGTTTTTTCTAAATGAAGTTCTCTTCAATTTAAACCCATGGGCATTTAATAAACAAGCACTTTCCTGGCCAAAAAGAATTCTGTGCGATGCAAATGATGAAGAGAATTGCGACACAAGATGCTGAGTCCTGCTGGGCCAGTTTTAATTCCATTCCCTGGATAGCTTGTTCACGTACAGAACACTTTGGAAGTCAATGAGAGGAAATCAGTGTGCTACCCAGAGCAGAGAAAATTGAAATATGCTGAATTAATGTTTTGAATCATGAAAGTCACTCAAAGAAAATTCTTTCAATAGGGTGCCAACCAGAGTCTGGTTTTATAATTTTTATAAACCTAATTTTTTCCTTCTGAAAGGAGATTTTGGTTTTTCTCAGAAAGAATGATGGTATTGCTTTATAGTCCAGAATACAATGTGAATAAGCTTATTTCAGAAACCATTCTTAATTTTTTTCTGATTATGAAAGACATACTCAATTTTGAAAATGAGTACAATACATAAAGTAACAAAGGAAACAGAAATCACAATAATTTCACTGTATCTTATACCCCAAGATAAAAGTTGATAACCTTTTGGTATATGTTTTAAAATTATATTGCTTTAAAGCTGTGAAACTCGGTAACTTTTAGTGTTGAAAAACTGGAATATATTCTATATGAAGAGCGGGTATGTATAACTTTTAAATAGCAAAATCATTATTTTAAACAGATACTTCAAAACTTATGAAAATAAGCTGGTTAATAGTTATCTTGGAAAACGAGACAGTTTCTCTATTGATGTGTCCTTTGCTTACAGAATTTAAAGTCACTTTCCAGTAATTTACCTTAGATCCAGTTTATGAGGCCCAAGCAAAAATCATCTTGTAATTTTATAACCTAAATCTTGTTGCTTAGTCGCTAATTCGTGTTTGATTCTTTGTGACCCCTTTTTGGACTGTAGCCTGCCAGACTCCTCTGTCCATGGGATTTTTCAGGCAACAATAATGGAGTGGGTTGCCATTTCCTTCTCCAGGGGATCTTCCTGGCCCAGGGATCGAACCCAATGCTCCTGCATTGGCTGGTGGGTTCTTTACTGCTGAGCCAATAGGCTTTAAATTTTTTTTTTTGGTCATATTTATCTGAAGAAACAAAGCAGAAATACTTATGGATCAGTTGTGGGAAACAATTGTCTTTGAGTAAACTATAGTGGTATTTATTAGGGTATGTATGGTAGATTCAACCTCAAATATTTCTGCTACCATAAAGTAACATCTTCCATCTATACCACAAAATTTCATATTAGTCATTGGTTTCAAACTGTGTAGCACTGGACATGGAACAACAGACTGGTTTCAAATAGGAAAAGGAGTACGTCAAGGCAGTATATTGTCACCCTGCTTATTTAACTTCTATGCAGAGTACATCATGAGAAAGGCTGGACTGGAAGAATCACAAGCTGGAATCAATATTGCCGGGAGAAATATCAATAACCTCAGATATGCAGATGACACCACCCTTATGGCAGAAAGTGAAGAGGAACCAAAAAGCCTCTTGATGAAAGCAGAAGAGGAGAGTGAAAAAGTTGGCTTAAAGCTCAACATTCAGAAAACGAAGATCATGGCATCTGATCCAATCACTTCATGGGAAGTAGATGGGGAAACAGTAGAAATAACATCAGACTTATTTTTGGGGGGCTCCAAAATCACTGCAGATGGTGACTGCAGCCATGAAATTAAAAGACACTTACTCCTTGGAAGAAAAGTTATGACCAACCTAGATAGCATATTCAAAAGCAGAGATGTTACTTTGCCGACTAAGGTCCACCTAGTCAAGGCTATGGTTTTTCCAGTGGTCATGTATGGATGTGAGAGTTGGACTGTGAAGAAGGCTGAGTGCCAAAGAATTGATGCCTTTGAACTGTGGTGTTGGAGAAGACTCTTGAGAGTCCCTTGGACTGCAAGGAGATCCAACCAGTCCATTCTGAAGGAGATCAGCCCTGGGATTTCTTTGGAAGGACTGATGCTAAAGCTGAAACTCCAGTACTTTGACCACCTCATGCACAGAGTTGACTCATTGGAAAAGACTCTGATTTAAGGGAGGGATTGGGGGCAGGAAGAGAAGGGGACGACCAAGGATGAGATGCTGGATGGCATCACTGACTTGATGGATGTGAGTCTGAGTTCACTCCAGGACTTGGTGATGGACAGGGAGGCCTGGCGTGCTGTGATTCATGGGGTCACAAAGAGTCGGACACGACTGAGCGACAGAAATGAACTGAACTGAACTTCAAACTGTGTAGTATATTTGCTCCTGTCATATTTGTTAAAGAACAACCCAGCAGTTACAACACTGACAAATTTAACATTGAGTTTTCAGTGATGTATTGATGGAGGCAAACCTTTATGTTCTTTTCTCTTTTAAAGATTAGTCTTTTCAAGCACAGAAGTTGCAGGACTTCTTGAAAATACTGAGGACTCAGGGGACTGCATTAGCATGTATTAGTTGAAAACTATGAATGGCATATAACTGTGGCTGTGAAGTAAAGACTTGATGTGTGCAAGTGAGTTGTAGAATGTCTCCATTTATAATCAAATACCAAAGAATGCTCAAACTACCGCACAATTGCACTCATCTCACGTGCTAGTAACGTAATGCTCAAAATTCTCCAGGCCAAGCTTCAGCAATATGTGAACCCTGAACTTCCAGATGTTCAAGCTGGTTTTAGAAAAGGCAGAGGAACCAGAGATCAAATTGCCAACATCTGCTGGATGTCTGAATCTTTGCGACCCCATGGACTGCAGCATGCCAGGAATCCCTGTCCATCACCTACAACTGGAGTTTACCCAAACTTATGTCCATCAAGTTGGTGATGCTATCCAATCATCTCATCCTCTATCGTCCCCTTCTCCTCCTGCCCCCAATCTTTTCGATGATGTGCTGGATCATGGAAAAAGCAAGAGAGTTCCAGAAAGACATCTATTTCTGCTTTATTGACTATGCCAAAGCCTTTGACTGTGTGGATCACAATAGACTGTGGAAAATTCTGAAAGAGATGGGAATACCAGACCACCTGACCTGCCTCTTGAGAAACCTCTATGCAGGTCAGGAAGCAACAGTTAGAACTGGACATGGAACAACAGACTGGTTCCAAATAGGAAAAGGAGTACCTCAAGGCTGCATATTGTCACCCTGCTTATTTAACTTATGTGCAGAGTACATCATGAGAAACACTGGGCTGGAAGAAGCACAAGCTGGAATCAAGATTGCCGGGAGAGATATCAATAACCTCAGGTATGCAGATGACACTACCCTTATGGCAGCAAGTGAAGAAGAACTAAAGAGCCTCTTGATGAAAGTGAAAGAAAACTAATGCTTTCTCAACATTCAGAAAACTAAGATCATGGCATCTGGTCCCATCACTTCATGGCAAATAGAGGAAACAGTGGCTGACTTTATTTTTTTTTTGGCTCCAAAATCACTGCAGATGGTGACTGCAGCCATGAAATAAAAAGACGCTTACTCTTTAGAATAAAAACTATGACCAACCTAGACAGCATATTAAGACGCAGAGACATTACTTTGCCAACAAAGGCCCGTCTAGTGAAGGCTATGGTTTTTCCAGTGGTCATGTATGGATGTGAGTGTTGGACCAAAAGAAAGCTGAGCACTGAAGACTTGATGCTTTTGAACTGTGGTGTTGGAGAAGACTCTTGAGAGTCCCTTGGGCTGAAAGGAGATCCAAGCAGTCCAACCTAAGGAAGATCAGTCCTAAGTGTTCATTGGAAGGACTGATGTTGAAGCTGAAACTCCAATACTTTGACCACTTAATGCAAAGAGCTGACTCATTTGAAAAGACCCTGATGCTGGGAAAGATTGTGGGTGGAGGAGAAGGGGATGATAGAGGATGAGATGATTGGATGGCATCGCCGACTTGATGGACATGTGTTTGGGTAAACTCCAGTTGTAGGTGATGGACAGGGATTCCTGGCGTGCTGCAGTCCATGGGGTCACAAAGATTCAGACACGACTGAGCAACTGCAGTGAACTGAATGGCACTGAACTGATTTGTAATCACACTGTATACTAAATGACCAGTGGATGTGGTGGCTGGGTGGTGGGGAGTTTTCAGCTCTGAAGTCTTCTCCTAATGGAGGAAATAGTACTAGAGACACAAAAGAGACTCAGAGCACCTTGAATATAGGAGCCACGAGAAAATTCAGCACTCAACACTTCTGACTAGTGCCATCTTGGGTATTTATGGGTTTATGATGTTTAAATTATTTTCTTCTCTTATGACATCCACATAGATTTTGTTTTACAGATCAAGAATTCTCTACTGATTTTCGCAGTGAGGAAATGACTGCCTCCCCTGAGAAAACTACTTCAACCACCCCACAGTTTATAACAGAGAGAGAGATTTCACTTTGAGAATAGTAGGTAGATTTGGCTAAGATCCAGCTTCACTTGGGCTTCCCAGGTTCTGCTAAAGAACCTGCCTGCCACTGCAGGAGACATAAGAAACACTGGTTCAGTCCCTGGGTAGGGAAGGTCCCCTGGAGAAGGACATGGCAACCCACTCCAGTGTTCTTGCCTGGAGAGTCCCAGGGACAGGGGAGCATGGTGGGCTACAGTCCATGGGGTCACAAAAAGTCAGACGCAACTTAGCACATGCACCATTACTTAATTCTCCCGCCTTTACCACCATGAATGATGGAGGGGCACAGGTGTGAATGCACGATTCCTTTGTTCTCTATGATTCCACTGACAGAGAAGGAACATATTTAGGTGGGTTGCTGAAGGCTGAGATTGGGGCAGGGTTAAAAAAAGAGGAGGGCAGAACAAGCAAAACCAAGAATAGCATGAGCTGAGATGGTAAGGCTTATAAAATGCTGAGTTCTTGGTCTGGTTGGCTGTGTCCCATTCTACTCTGGACCCGCCACTTTGTGTTGGGCATATTCTACACCAGCTATCAGGTGTCTCCATCTTCCTTGAAGAATAAGATCAAGACAGTGAGTACCAGAGGAGTAAAAGTTCCTATTCCTGAGGGCCAGAAGATAGTTCTGGGTTCTTGTCTGGGGAACTTTTTCTTTTTCAGTTGCTTAACTTGGGCAATGCCCTTACCTATCAAGGACTTCCCTGGTGGCTCAGACGGTAAAGTGTCTGCCTACAATGCGGGAGACCCGGGTTCAATCCCTGGGTTGGGAAGATCTCCTGGAGAAGGAAATGGCAACCCACTCTAGTATTCTTGATTGGAAAATTCCAAGGACAGAGAAGCCTGGTAGTCTACAGTCCATGGGGTCGCAAGGAGTTGGACATGACTGAGCGACTTCACTTTCCTTACCTATCAAGGGAGGACAGGCCAACTCATCGCCTTATCTGGTCTTCAGTAGTAGCATCTGGTTTCCAGTATCTTACCTATATCTAAATGTAACATGATAACCTCATAAAAGCACAAATATTGGGGAGGTTGCCTCATTACTGAGAAAGTGACATTGGAACTTGCTGAGCTGTTGGACACTCTTCTGTAGAACAGAGCTAATAAGACCAGTGTCTCAAATTAATTGTCAGGATTCAATGAGCTACATAAGCAAAAATTCTGTATACTGATGTATCATATTGTGGGGGGAGAGGAAATTAGCCAAGATGGCATGGTCAGGCTGTCTCACCCCACCTTTTGTAAATAATGACTAAGTAACAGCTGAGATCATTTATAGCCCCTCGCAGGCTCCTCACGAGGTGCTTGCTTGGTCACAGGCTACTTTGTGCCGATCGCCTGTATGAGCTCCACCTGAAGAAGAGTTACATTCTGTCACATTACTGCTGCGTCATGACTGTCCATTGGGTCAGCCATGAGAGGAGCGAGTACAGCATGCCTACTCTATGGCCGCTGTGTCAGCCAGGAGAGAGGTTGTGTTGTGTTAGGTTATGCTATGGTTGCTGCTCCGGCTGCTGCGTCAGCCAGGAGAGAAGAAACATGTCTGCAGTTGCTACAGCTCCTCCTCGAATTTTCGTCCAGCTTCCCCGTGTGCATCTTGTCTACCATCAAACAGGGTGAACAGTGAGCTACCGCAAGACAAACATGAATTGAAATCTCTATTGTCCCTCCAGTAAATTCTTTCCTTACCTTCTACCGGTGAACCTAACCAAGGCTTTTTTGTTTCTTTCTTTCTAATTTTTATATGTCTATAGCTTGTTTTGGGAACTGGCTTGCCAGTATCTTGAAGATAGGAACATATTTTATAACCCCATACTGTGTATCACATACTGTAAACACTTGGTACACAGCTGTCCATTGATTTTCTGTGTAACCTTGCTATCGCTATTAAGAAAGGGCCTGCACTTCTAATTTATTACCCTTGCTACTTTAACTCTGCTGTGGCATCTGGAGAAATGATAATCAGCTGCAGCTTTTTTCCCGTCTTGACTCTCTGACTCAATACTGTGTTGTCATCATTCCCATTAGTAGCCATTCCACATGACTCAAGGGGAAGGATGGAAATGAGTCTCACCCAAGACGACATAAAAGCAAAGATAATACAATAAATTAAGACCTCAGCTAAAACTACAAAGGAAAAATGGTGATTCTGAGAAACATAAATGTTCAAGTTTTCACAATTTGTTTCAACTACCCCCTCGGCCCCATCACTCATTCTTTTTTTCCTTCCAGGGGCTATTTTCTGAATGAAAGGGTGGAGGTACAGGATGGCTTTGGTGAGTGATGGCTGTGGAGCCTGTTATGATAATGTCACTACTCTGTGTGTGTCTTCTGGACTCTCCTTTGGAAATTATGATGCTGTTAGCTAAGAATCTCCTCGCCATGTAAGAATGTCATGTGCAAAGTAGGTCATCTTGTTTAAATTAGCAACACCCTGACAAAACTAAATTACTTTATGAACGAAATGATTGCCAAGCACGAGTATTTCTGGTTAATTTGCACTTAACTCATTCAAAAGACGTATCCTTAAACTTCTTGGTTAAATGAATCAAAAAATCATCTACCAATTTAAAATGGGACTGTGTACTAAGACTCATGTGCTTTACAGTGCTGAGTCTTAATTGTTTTCTCTTCCACAGGGCTCTTTAGTATGCAAAGAAAAAATTCAATCTTGTAGTCAGAAGTCACATTCTAAAGGAGTCATTTTAATTATGTTTAATTTTGCTTCTTTGAACATTTTTATATTTTATCCAAAAAATACCAGCAACTGCTGCTTTTGCTGCTTTCTAAGGATGATGGCTTTTTAAACTAAAAGTGTTAGCATGATTTGGTACTTTCCTCTTTTGTGCTGTCATGCTTCCCACCATGATCGTGCTTCTTACACTGTTTTGCAATTGTTTTTGCAACTGTTTTTGTTCTTGTCCCTTCTACTAATGAAGGGGCGTGTCCATGTTTTATTCCTTTTGTATACTCACTGGCTGGTTTAGTTCCTGTCTCTTTTTACCTGTAATTTTCTCTATAAGCTAAAGGAAAGGGAAGTAGCTCCAGCGTTCTTCAGTGCCAAAACTTAAGGCAAGAGATTCAGGATACATACAATGAAAACATAGCTATAATATGGGCAAGGTAGAACTAAGGTTTTGGAATAAGGAACTGTGGAAATCCTAACTCAGGACTTGAAATCAAGTCCTTTGATAAGGCCTTCAGAGAGCTCATCAGAAAGAGTTCAAAGGACCACAGGTGTGGGGGGAGGATGGAGGAAAACTGAAGAATTGTACAGCTTCATGGCTCAGTGAGTAAAGAATCCACCTGCAATGCAGGAGACTCGGGAAACCAATTCCTGAGTCAAGAAGACCCCCTGGAGGAGGAAAATGACAACCCACTCCAGTATTCTTGACTGGGAAATCTCATGGACAGAGGAGCCTGGCGGGCTATAGTCCATGGTGTCACAAAGAGTTGGACAAAACTGAGCGACTAAGCACTTAAGCACAATAGTGCTAATCCCTTGAAAGTCAACACCATCACACACCCCTGCTCCCCCTCCATCCCTTCCCTCCCCCCTCCCCACCAGAAGTGTGCTGCCATCCTCCTCAAGTCAGCCAGGCTGGATTGGGACACAGTGGATTGGAAGGGAAAGTGCAGAGAAGGGAAGGAAGAGGAATACACCTAGCCCAAGCTGGACCACTTCAATTCTCTATCACAGAAATCTGACTCTAGGTTTCAGACACATTGTGTTAGTCTCTGCAGTGGCTGAAAGTGAGATGATGTAAACCAGGAAGTTCAGGGCAACCATCTTTGCAGACTAAGAAGTAGGGACAGGTTGGGGGCTTGGAGGAAAAAATAATATGGATATGAAGAGAGTTGAGAGAGTGAGATAACACTTCTTGGCTTTTGAAAGCTTTCTAGTTACTGGTTTTAGCCCATTAAGAGGCCTTGTTTCCATAAGATATGTCTGACTCATTTCAATACAATTCTCTTACAGATGAAGCTATTTTGTGTTAATGTCTTGACCAAAAAAGGGGGAGAATTCAAGGCCCTGAAACTAACTCGGCAGATCTAAAGGACAGGGGCCAAATCCTTCCTTATATTTCATGTTTTCTTTTGGTTCTTTATTTCTTTAGCATTTTTATAGTCAATTCAGAGCATGCCACTTTTACATTTATCCTCTCTAAGGCTTCCCTGATGGCTCAGGTGGTGAAGAATCTGCCTGCAAAGCAGGAGACCGGGGTTCAATCCCTGGGGTCAGGAAGATCCCTGGAGAAGGGAATGGCTGCCCACTCCAGTATTCTTGCCTGGAGAATTCTATGGACAGAGGACTCTGGCTGACAAGTGTTTTCAAATTATGTTCTGTTTCAGTAGCATTTTCTAGAGCACTGAATGTCTAGCGCATTACTCAAGTTCTTGGAGTGTTTTACAAGTTCATTAACTACCCCCAGGGGCTGAAGTCTACTTGTGTGTTACTCAGAGGTCCTCTGTTGTCTATAGAAAGCTCAGGCTTGTGAATGGTGAAGCAAAGATGAGTTTGGAATCTTGTCCCAAACCTATCTCTTTCTCTAGAAAGACCAGAAGTTAGGGACAGTCCTTGGCAGGACTAAATTCCAAATTTGTCTGTAAATTGAACAATAAAAAGTAATTGATGATTACTTTTCTATAACAATAAGTGAAAATAATCAGATCCTACAGATTGCTATTGAGATGACTTATTGACATTTTTTTCCTCTTAATGATCTGGAGAAGGAAATGGCAACCCATTCCAGTACTCTTGCCTAGAGAATCCTGTGGACAGAGGAGCCTGGTGGGCTGCTGTCCATAGGGTCGTATAGAGTCAGACACAAGTGAAGCAACTTAGCATGCATGCATGCGTTGGAGAAAGAAATGGCAACCCACTCCAGTGTTATTGCCTGGAGAATCCCAGGGAGCCCAGGAGCCTGGTGGGCTGCCGTCTATGGGGTCACACAGACTCGGACACGACTGAAGCGACTTAGCTGTAGCTGTAGCTGATCTGGAAGAAAAATAAATGACTGATGAGATCTCCAAGTTTGCAGATCACACAAAATCTTCCAGAGAAGTGGTATGTTAGAACATCAAAAAATTCAGGTCTATAGTTGTAGCATGGTAATAGATTTGGGAAAAATATCTTTCACAATTTGAAGGCTCTGAGCTCTCAGTTACAGCTCAGAAGAGAGATCTGGAAATGTCTTGTCCCAAATGGAACTCAGCACTCTTCTAAATTAGGGTTCAGATTTTCTCATTTTTTTAATGTTTGTAGCTAATATGCATTTTTAGTCTATGTCAGACAGTATGCTATATGCCTTCAGTACATAATCCCATTTAATTCATGCAACTATCCAGTAAATCAAGTGCAACTATCCCCATTTTATTCATAAAGGCAATTCACTTGTGTGAGTTCCTCATATGTGTTGAGAGACATGAAGAGTTAAGCTAATGGATGAAACTACATTCACTTCTTCATCTTTTAGTACATTTGTGTGCTCCCTAGGTAGCAGAAATAGCCTAGAGGCTTGAAGTACACTGATGGAGAAAACAAAACAGAAAACATCCATGTCCTTATGTAGCTTATATTGTAATGAGAGGAGACAGAAAGCTAACAATACATACAGTAAAATAATAAAATTATCTTTCACTTTAGGAAGTGACAAATTTCAATGGAAAAAGGAGAAAAATAACATAGCAGGTAAAGAGGAACAATACTGTGAGGCTGGTGGGAAACTGAGTAGCGATTAAGTTGTGTAGTCATAGAGTAGGTCTCAACAAAAAAGAACATTTGCTCAAAGATTTACAGAAGTGGGGGTTGCCTACATAGATGTCTGGGGAACAGCATTTCAGGCAGGAGTGAAAATAGTGCCAAGCCTGTAAGGCAAGAATGTGCCTTGTGTGTTCAAGGAAAAGCAGAAATGTCAGTGGGATGGGGCTGGAATGAAGCCAGAGAGGTAGAGTTTGCATAGACGCAGATCATGGTGCTTCCTGAAGGCTGTTGTAAGATTTTTGAGTTACACAAAGCCTGACAACTATGCTTTTCTGCTTCAGCCATTTTTTTTTCTTCTTCTGATATTCTGGTGATGTTAGCAGGGAGGAAAAAAGTATTAGTTGCTTAGTTGTGTCTGACTCTTTGTGACCCCATGGACTGTACTCCACCAGGCTCCTCTGTCCATGGGATTCTCCAGGCAAGAATACTGGAGTGGGTTTACATGTCCTCCAGGGGATCTCCCTGACCCAGAGATCAAACACTGGAATCCTGCATTGCAGGCAGATTCTTTACCGTCTGAGCCACGAGGGACGCTTCAGGTTACAAGAACGACTGTGACACAGCTTTAGAATTTGCCTTCCCACCTTCACCCACCCCTATGCCTCTACCTTGGAAACATTTTTTTTTTCCCTCACAGTTTTCAACAATTAGAAATTTATTTGGGTTTATAAATTGTCTTGATATGCAAATACTCTCTTGTCATTATTGCTGCTGGTGTCTTTTTTTGAGGGGAAATCACTTCACATACATAATAAAGTTGATACCTTTTCAATATCTGAGATATACTCTTAAAAAAAATCTCATCCTTCACCATCAGTGAATCTATTATAGGGATAATATGTCCCTGAAGAACAATATTTTATTTGTTTTCTGGAAATACAGATGCTCACGATTACAAAAACTCTATTCTTATATAATTAATCTTAACAATATATCCACAATCCTCTGTTTTATGATAGCTGTAACTATTGAGGCTGTAATACGTTTCAAAGGGCACTATAAGAGTCTTCATAGTAGGGAAAATGTAGCAACTCAATAAATATTTGACTACTTCTTTCCCTACTGATTGCTTGGTTGGTTTAGTCGCTAAGTTGTGTCCAACTATGGTGACTTGAAAGGCTGTAGCCCGCCAGGGTCCTCTGTCCACGGGACTCTCCAGGCAAGAATACTGGAGTGGGTTGCCATGCCCTCCACAGGGGATCTTCCCGACCCAAGGATGGAACCCGCGCCTCTGACCTCTCCCGTATTGGCAGGCCGGCTCTTTACCACTAGCGCCACCTACAGGCTCACGGCCCTTTTATAAAAGACTGGGATTCTCTTCTCCCGGGTAACACACCTAGTGTATCTGTTAGTGTCGGTTTACTCTGTGGAAACCGGGGCTTGCGTGCACGCTAAGTCGCTTCGGTCCTGTCGGACTCTTTGCGACCCGATGTACTGTAGCCCACCAGGTTCCTCTGTCCGTGGGACTCTCGAGGCTAGAATACTGGAGTGGGTTGCTGTGATCGGGAACTTAAAAAAAATGCTGATATTCCTATGGCTGTAACACCTGTCCTTGTTTCTGATCCAGGAGGGTTATGTCTGTGCTAGCAGCCATGGCAAGATAATTTGTTAGCTTGTAACTTGAGTAGAATCTCAAATCCTTCACTTTTCTTGATATTGATTTTCCATGCAGATTATAACAGCATAAACCTTACTTCATTTCTAATGCATTATGTTATATTACGTGCTTCCTTTATTATATCCTTAAAAGAAGGTCAAAATATCTCCCTATGAGGGTAGGCAGTTTCTTTTCTAGACCAGTTGCTCCCTTGTATCAGATGAATTAGTTGCAACTTTTGGTTTTAAGTGGCAGAAGCGAACTTTTTTTTTCCTCTTTAAAAAAATTATTATTTAATATTGAAGTATAGTTGATTAAAATCTAACTTAAAAATATTTATTTATGTATGTATCTAGGGAAAGTATTGAGATAACTCCTGTAGGAACCAGCAGTTGAAGGATAAGAACTGAATGTTTAGCATGTGTCTCTCCTTTGTTTTACTCTGGTTCTGGTTCTGTGTCTGTGCATTCTCTCTTCATTTCCATGGCAGAAGGAACATTTTCAATGGCAACCTTAGCTTAGCAACTTGAAAAAAAAGAGAATATGTTTGCCCATATTGATTTCTTGGACACATTGTAATGTACATTCCTGTGAAGCTCCACCACTTTGGCCATCTGAAGCCAAGAGCTGACTCATTGGAAAAGACCCTGATACTGGGAAAGATTGAGGGCAGGAGGAGAGGCGGCAACAGAGGATGAGATGGTTGGATGGCATCACCGGCTCAATGGACTTGAGTTTGAGCAAACTCCAGGAGATAGTGGAGGACAGGGAAGCCTGGCATGCTGCAGCCCATGGGGTCGCAAAGAGTCAGACATGACTGAGTGACTCAACAACAACCAAAAATAGCCATTCAACGTGGAGCAGAGGTTCACTGAAGGAGGAGAGGCTGAGCAGATGAAATAATTTATGTCCAATATAAGAGTGAGGAGTTTACACCAGATGAGTTAATGGCAACTGAACTTTGCCTGGAAAGTTTGTCTATATAGAACCTAACAGCCCTATATAGTAGCAATTGCAAGTCACTTAAGGATGATAAAAGATCTCAGGGCACTGGAATGTTGCATATAGCATTCATATAGTCATTTACTGTGCAAAAAGTCTTATTTTAGCTTTCAAAGTATATAGTGTCTAGCTATTTAGCAGCTTCACAAGGGCAGCAGAAGAATATTACTATGTTTATTTTATTTTGGGATCAATTATCTGCATTATGAAGAATTTAGTAACCTAGAAAAATAACACAAATCAGCAAATCAAAGAAAAGCAAAGGATTAGTGTACATAATTTCCTGTTTCTGATGCTGTACTTGTGCAATTAGGCCAGATAGCTTTGGCTTTAGAATGCTGAAACTTAAGAATAGAGTGTCAGACAAGTGTATACCACTTCTTGTTTCCTGGAATGGTAATTTATTAATGTTATTATTAATGATAGTAGTAGTAAATGATGAACATAATAAAAGCAAGAATCCAATTATTTCATATATCATTTTGCATGCAAAAGAGATGACTACAAAATTCTTTCAATTATATGAAAGTGATGATGAATGAACATTTGAATTTTGTGCCTATATTTACAGAATTTTGTTGTTATTATTCTGTGATGCATTTGCATTTATACATGCTAGTAGTGGCTGAAATACTGTAAATTAATCTTCCCATGTGACTTGAAATGCCAGTATGAGAATTGACACTTAAGACAATTCAGATTGCTATGGCATATTTTTAATTTTCAGCTATGCATTTGACTTGGCTTTTTTTGTGATTTGGATTTGTGCAAATATTGAAATCTCAATGATACTTGAGATTTCATACTTCAGAGTTGAGACAAAAAGAAAAAGCTGATTAAGTTACTATGCAATGTATCTTAAAAATATGGGAACATAGAGAAGAATTCTGGTGTTTTGGAGCCAGTGCTTATTGACTCATGAAACCAACCTTAGCATCTCCTCCAGTACTGACTGAATAATGGATTACCAAGAATGTTCATGTCCTAGTCCCTGGAACCTGTCAATATGTTACCTTATGCAGTAATAAGCAAAAGAAATTTTGCAGATGCCATTAAAGTAAAAGATGTTGAGATGGAAAAATTATCTTGGATTATCCAGTGGGTTCAATCTAATCACATGAATTCTTAAAAGTGGAGACTCTTCCCTTGTTGAGCGCCAGAGTGATGATGGAATGAAGGTCAGAGAGATGTAATGTGAAAAAGACTTGACTCTTCACTGCTGGCTTTGAAGGTAGAGGAAGGGTGCCATGGGCCAAAGAAAGTCAGAAGCCTCTAGAAGCTGGAAAGGGCAAAGGAATGGTTTCTCCCCTAGAAATTCCAAAGAATGAAACCCTACCAACACTCTCATTTTAACCTAGTGAGCCATAGGTCAGACTCTCAACCTACAGAACTCTAAGGCAATAAACTTGTGTTGTTTTGAGCCACTAAGCTTGTGCTCATGTTTTAATGGCAGCAATGAAAAACGAATGACAGCAATTCCCAACTCTATATTCAGAGACATCATGCTGGTATCTTGAAATCAGCCCTGGTGGTATTATTTACATTGCTGAATTACTATAAAATAGGAATTAATTTTTTTCTGAGAGCTAGTTCAACATTTTACAGCACACCATTGGAAAGAATCCTTCTTCATTAAGGTTACTCAAGCCAAGTGGATTGACTAAAACAAAATTCTAACTCAATTACTTTAGAAAATCAACCTGCAGTTTGAAGAGGAAATCACTGTTTATTAATACAACAATACACGATAGTGTGATGCTGGCCCCTTGTAGGCTAGGGAAGGGAGGTGGGTAAGGGAGTGGTGATGGGTCAGAAAAGGGATACTAACTAAAAATTCCACTTCATTTTACTCCTGTTAACATAGCTTGAAAATCTGCACTCATTTTCATGAATTTATTAATAACTTGTACAGAACTGGGAGGAAAAATAGTATTGGAAAGGTCAAGATAATATGGGACTGACCAGTAGGCAGATTTCCCTGGAAGATGCTCTGGTCATTTTACACATTGGATGTTTGGGTTTCTTACCACATGGCTTCCTGTCCTTTACTTGAAAACTTTGAGTGTATAGAAATCAAAGTTGTTTTACAGTCATCTTCTTCATCTTTGAACAGCTGTCATTAGTGTGTAGTTTTGTTTATTTGTTGTTCAGTTGCTAAGTTGTGTCTGACTCTTTGCAACCCTCTGAACTGCAGCACTCCAGACTTCCTGTCCCTCACTATCTCCTGGAGTTTACTCAAATTTATGTCCATTGAGTCAGTAATGCCATCCAACCATATCATCCTTGGTCACCCCCTTCTCTTCTTGCCCTCAATCTTTCCCTGGATCAGGGTCTTTTCTGATGAGTCGGCTTTTCACATCAGGTGGCCAAAATATTAGAGCTTTAGCTTTAGCATCAGTCCTTCCGAAGACTATTTAGGGTTGATTTTCTTTAGGATTGACTGGTTTGATCTCCTTGCTGTCCAAGGGGCTCTCAAGAGTCTTTTTCAGCACCACAAGTCAAAAGCATCAATTCTTTGGTGTTCAGCCTTCTTTCAGTCCAACTCTCACATCCATACAAGACTAACGGAAAAACCATAGCTTTGACTATATGGGCCTCTATTGGCAAAGTGATGTCTCTGCTTTTTAATGCACTGTCTAGATTTGTCATAGCTTTCCTTCCAAGGAGCAAGCGTCTTTTAATTTTATGGCTGCAGTTACCATCTGAAGTGATTTTGGAGCCCAAGCAAATACTAAACTATAATCTGAGTCACTTTTACTTCAGCAATATTCCCTAGTCTTGTTCTCTGAAACTATATATATCCAATCTATTGATAAATCCAGTCCACAGATGCAGAATATAGTAGAATGATGTTGTTCAGTACAACATACTACAGTTAAAGAAGATCCAGTTTCAAAGAGTTTTTCTTGGAATGCTCCATTACACTATCAACCTTAACAAGGCAGCTAGAAAAAGTACAAGATAAGGCATCATGGGGAATCAAAGGAATCCGTCACAATTTTATCTAGTCTCCTAAGATAATTTGATAACCAGTATACACTGAGTGTCAACTATAGGGCAAGTACTAATCCCGGCTCTTAAATAGCTTATTCTGATTGGACAGAGACTGACAGTAAGGAGAAAGCCTAATAAATTATGTGCTTTGAAGGTAATAGAGCCCTGGAACAGAAGGAAAATTAAAAGAAGCTAAAGGGTGATTTAGAGTCCTGAGAGAGAGGGTGCTTTGAGTGGCAATCTGAAATAGGGAAGTCCAAGCAGGTTTCACTGAGATGATGACATCTGAGTGATAATATGAAGAAGGTGAAGCACTCAGTCCTGTGGATAGGTGTGAGAAAGTGCTCCAGGGGGAGGGACCATTCAGTGCCCAGGTGCTAAGGTGGGAGTGTTCCTAGTCCATTAAAACTTCTTCTGTTTTGAATATATAGAGCTTGCCAGTGTATCATTACTCTTGGGGCTTCCTAGGTGGTGCAATGGTAAACAATCTGCCTGCCAGTGTAGGAGCTGCAAGAGATGCTGGTTTGATCTCTGGGTTGGGACGATCCCCTGGAGAAGGAAATGGCAACCCACTTCAGTATTCTTTCCTGAAAAATTCCTTGCAAAGAATTGGACACGACTGAGTGAATGAGCACTCACACAAACATCACTATATTTAAAGGCATTTTTAAAAAAATAGATAGCTTACAGTTGGGTCTCATTTTTGTTATCTAATCTGGCAATCTCTGCATTACATTTTAAATGGAGTTTTAAGATTCTTTATATATAATATAGTTTATATATTTTTTATATTTAATATAATTAAAAGTTAAGATTATTTGTAGTTAATATAATTATCAGTATGATTGCATTTAAATCTAAATATCATCCTTTTATTTGCTCCTCCCATCTTTCTTTTTTTTTTCTTTCATTTGCTGAAATCTTTTGGTATTTGAATATTTTAAAGTATACTATTTTATATTTACTAATAACTTATCTTCACTACCTTCTACTTTTATTATAGTTGCTAGTGTTTACCATATGGATTTTATCTTATCACAGTTTCCATTAAAATTATATCATACCACTTCATGTATAATATAAAAACTTTTCAATATTTTACTTCCACATGTGTTATAAACTGTAGAATACATTATTTTTGTTTTAAGCAGTCAATTTTTAAGTAATTTTAAAATGAGGGGAATTGTTTTGCATTTCCCTGTACTTTTATACATTTGGTATTCTTCATTCCTCTGTGCAGATGCAAGTTTCCATCATAACACAGTTTTGCAAAGTAGCAAACAAAAACTATAACATGTATCCTTCCCCTGTATTTGATCATTCTAAATGATTCTCTATATTAAAAATGTATTAGTGACCTTATAATTTAGAGTATTTTAGTAAATGTGCCCCCAAATCTTGTCTTTGCCATTCTGGAAAAATTCAGATAATGGTGCCATAATTATTATTACAAAAACACTATCTCAAAATTAAGGATTATATATATTTTAGGGCTGTATGTGTGTGCTGAGTCACTTCAGTCATGTCCGAATTTTTGCAACCATATTAACTGTAGCCTACCAGGCTCCTTTGTCCATGGGATTCTCTAGACAAGAATACTGGAGTGGGTCACTATCCCCTCCTCCAGGGGATCTTCCTGACCCAGGGATTGAACCTGTATCTCCTGCATCTCCTGTGTTGCAAGCAGATTCTTTACCACTGAATCAGGAAGCCTTTAGGACTATAAACTACTATAAAAAGTGTATTTAGTGGGAGAGTGAAAGCTGGGCTTCCATAAGGCTTTAACCTGAAAAGCAGTTTCTGTCAAAGGTTGACAGTTCAACTCGGTGAAAAAAATTTATCTGTAAAGATCATTTGTCTGCACTAAGTTTTTAAATTCAATTTAAAAAATATTTCAGGAGACCTTGGTAGCCCTATCAGACTAGATCTAGGGAGAGAGAATATTTTTTTAAAAAGATTTTATGGTCAAAACAATGAATGTTTTGCAAAATAACTTTATTTTTGAAAAAATTTAAAGCAGACAGGTCAAAGAATTGTCTAGGTTTTCACAAGCTTCATCTTTAAACTCTGTGGGTAGAAAAGGAAGGCTATATGACCATAATCAAAAAAGGCCACTGGCTGGTTAACTTTAAGGTTTCAGGCACAATAAAACTGAAGTTCTGCTGTCTTCATGCTGCTTTGCAACTTTCTGGTTTGAGTATTGGGTGCCTGTGAACCTCTGACAGGATAACTTTTTTGCTTCCACCTGCTCACATGAAGTGTTTACTCAACTGCCACTTTTCCACAGGAGGATTTTGATATTTTTTTTCCTGTGAGAAATTGTTTCCAAAGTACCTCAAGAAATACTTCCTTATTTAAGAATGTCAACTTTACAACTGTCAGATGAATCTTCTTATGGTGCATGCACATTTCCTTTTAGAAAATAGTGGACTGCTGATGGACATCTAGGTTGCTTCCATGTCCTGGCTATTATAAACAGTGCTGCGATCAACATTGGTGTACACATCTCTCTTTCAATTCTGGTTTCCTTGGTGTGTATGCCCAGCAGTGGGATTGCTGGGTCATCATGCAGTTCTAGTTCCAGTTTTTTAAGGAATCTCCACACTGTTCTCCATAGTGGCTGTACTAGTTTGCATTCCTACCAACAGTGTAAGAACGTTCCCTTTTCTCCACACCCTCTCCAGCATTTATTGCTTGTAGACTTTTGGGTCACAGCCATTCTAACTGGTGTGAAATGGTACCTCATTGTGGTCTTGATTTGCATTTGTCTGATAATGAGTGATGTTGAGCATCTTTTCATGTGTTTGTTAGCCATCTGTATGTCTTCTTTGGAGAAATGTCTGTTTAGTTCTTTGGCCCATTTTTTTTTCTGGAATTGAGCTTCCGGAGTTGCTTGTATATTTTTTAGATTAATTCTTTGTCAGTTGCTTCATTTGCTATTATTTTCTCCCATTCTGAAGGCTGTCTTTTCACCTTGCTAGAGTTTCCTTTGTTGTTCAGAAGCTTTTAATTTTAATTAGATCCCATTTGTTTATTTTTGCTTTTATTTCCGGTATTCTGGGAGGTGGGTCGTACATAGAGGATCCTGCTGTGATTTATGTCAGAGAGTGTTTTGCCTATGTTCTCCTCTAGGAGTTTTATAGTTTCTGGTCTTACATTTAGATCTTTAATCCATTTTGAGTTTATTTTTGTGTATGGTGTTAGAAAGTGTTCTAGTTTCATTCTTTTATAAGTGGTTGACCAGTTTTCCCAGCACCACTTGTTAAAGAGATTGTCTTTAATCCATTGTATATTCTTGCCTCCTTTGTCAAAGATGTCCATAGGTGTGTGGATTTATCTCTGGGCTTTCTATTTTGTTCCATTGATCTATATTTCTGTCTTTGTGCCAGTACCCTACTGTCTTGATGACTGTGGCTTTGTAGTAGAGCCTGAAGTCAGGCAGGTTAATTCCTCCAGTTCCATTCTTCTTTCTAAAGGTTGCTTTGGCTATTTGAGGTTTTGTATATTTCCATACAAATTGTGAAATTATTTGTTCTAGCTCTGTGAAAAATACCTCTGGTAGCTTGATAGGGATTGCATTGAATCTGTAGATTGCTTTGGGTAGTATACTCATTTTCACTATATTGATTCTTCTGATCCATGAACATGGTATATTTCTTCATCTATTAGTGTCCTCTTTGATTTCTTTCACCAGTGTTTTATAGTTTTCTATATAGAAAACCCCATGGATGGAGGAGCCTGATAGGCTGCAGTCCATGGGGTCACTAGAGTCAGACATGACTGAGCGACTTCACTTTCACTTTTCACTTTCATGCATTGGAGAAGGAAATGGCAACCCACTCCAGTGTTCTTGCCTGGAGAATCCCAGGGATGGGGGAGCCTGGTGGGCTGCTGTCTATGGGGTCGCACAGAGTTGGACATGACTGAAGCAACTTAGCAGCATATATAGGTCTTTAATTTCTTTAGGTAGATATATTCCTAAGTATTTTATTCTTTTCATTGCAGTGGTAAATGGAATTGTTTCCTTAATTTCTTTTTCTACTTTTTCATTGTTAGTGTATAGGAATGCAAGGGATTTCTGTGTGTTGATTTTATATACTGCAACTTTACTATATTCATTGATTAGCTCTAGTAATTTTCTGGTGGAGTCTTTAGGGTTTTCTATGTAGAGGATCATGTCATCTGCAAACAGTGAGAGTTTTACTTCCTCTTTTCCAATTTAGATTCCTTTTATTTCTTTTTCTGCTCTGATTGCTCCATTCTGGATAAGAATGCTGTGGTACATTTACACAATGGATTATTAATCAGCCATTAAAAAGAATACATTTGAATCAGTTCTAATGAGGTGAATGAAACTGGAGCCAATTATACAGAGTGAAGTAAGCCAGAAAGAAAAACACCAAAACAGTATACTAACACATAGTATACTAACACATATATATGGAATTTAGAAAGATGATAACGATAACCCTGTATGCAAGACAGCAAAAGAGACACAGATGTATAGAACAGACTTTTGGACTCTGGGAGAGAGAGAGGGTGGGATGATTTGGGAGAATGGCATTGAAACATGTATAATATCATGTAAGAAACGAATCGCCAGTTTAGGTTCGATGCAGGATACAGGATGCTTGGGGCTGGTGCACTGTGATGATCCAGAGATATGGAATGGGGAGGGAAGTGGGAGGGGGGTTCAGGATTGGGAACTCATGTACACCCGTGGCGGATTCATGTTGATGTATGGCAAAAGCAATACAGTATTGTAAAGTAAAATAAAGTAAAATTAAAAAAAAAAAGTAGTAAGCAATCAAAAAAAAAAAAAAAGTGGGCTGAAGAGCTTGGGAGACTCTTAAACAAATGTAGAGTGATTCCAATGGCTCTCTTCCAGTGTGGCCATCTGTTCTCATCTCCCAACATTTGGTTTTCCGGCAAGGACGTTGTTATGGGGAGTGGTGAGAGTTTTCAAATTAAAGAAAAAGATCATTAAGATAAACATAAAGTGGAAAATAGGTAAGTGAGGCCATCTTGGTCTTAGGAGTGGGGACCAGAATTTAGCAACAAATGAAGAACAGAGTACAGATGACCATGAGATAAAGTTTCCTCAAAAGGCACTAGGTATGTATCATCTTGGAACACGTTTTAGGGCCATTCCTTTCAGATGGTAAAGAATCTGCTGCAGTGCAAGAAACCCAGGTTCAATCCCTGGGTCAGAAAGATCCCCTGGAGAAGAGAATAGCAATCCACTCTAGTATCCTTGCCTGGAGAATTCCATGGACAGAGGAGTCTGGTGGGCTAGTCCCTGGGGTTGCAAAGAATGAGACACGCTAAGTGACTAACACATACTTTCCTACCCCAAAGTTCCAGCCTTTGCCAGGACCCTGCCCTCAATTTTCCACTCTCTCCCCTTACCTCTAGAAGGTAGTGGAGAGGTGAGGGGGGATGTACAATTAGCAAGACACAGTGCAAAGGTCGTTGTTTTGAGTGTCCCAACATGGGGATTCTGATACCAGCTAACTCTGGGCTCATTCTGAAATAAAGCTGAAGCCATTTCAGTTCTCTGAGCCTTGTTTTCACCACTTGTCAAATGAGATCTAGATGGCTTCCATGGTTTCTCTTCGTTTAGGAGTTTGTGACGCTGTGTCTTACTTCCTCACTATGCAGTCAGTTCTGGCAACAATTAGGGCTTAGCTCTGTTCTCTTTTCCCTAGATTATTTCCCTCTGCATGTTCTGTCCAGCCTTGGCATCACCAGTGGCTTCTTCCTGTGTAGATGTCACTATATGGCAGAGACACCATCAATGACGGTAGTTATATTCTGGACCAAGAATCATTGGGAGGGACCTCAAAAAGTTCCCCAATGTATTATCAGAGGAAAGGGAAGACAAACTACCAGGTTTCATCTCCTCTTCTCTCTCTTTTTTAAAAAATATTTATTTTCATTTGTTTATTTATTTGGCAGCTTGAGAACTCTTAGTTGCAGCATGTGGAATCTAATTCCCTGACTAGGGATCAAACCCACTTTCACTGCATTGAGAGCACAGATTCTTAGCCACTGGACCACCAGGGAAGTCCCTATCCTCTCTCTTTTCTCTATTAACTTGAAGATTTAGGAAAAGTCTTGACCCATTTCAGTCTTAATTTTCCCATCCATAAAATGGAATAGTCACTCTCCACATCTTCACAGTATGATTTTACATTGCATAATTAAGACTTATGGGCACTAAGGTTTTGATGAGCGAACCATAAAAGTGTAACATATCATTACAAATAATTACAGAGCATCTGGATGTAAAATATACTCAAAATGACAATATCCTTACCTGGAGACAGAGAAAGAGGAGTGTGGAGACTGATAGAAAATGAATAAGGAAGAAGAAATACAGAGAAAAAGAAACAGTGAATAAGTGTTACAGAGTGGAGTAATGCAAAGGAAAACAATTTTTAAAAGTCAAGTAGAGTACTTCCCTGGTGGTCCTGTGGGTAAGAATCTGCCTTCCAATGCAGGGGATGTGGGTTTGATCCCTTGTTGGTGAACCAAGATCTCACATGCTACAGGGCAACTAAGCCCTTCTGCCACAACTACCCAGCCCATGCACTCTGGAGCCTGCACATTACAATTAGAGAGGAGCCTACGTATTGCAATGAAGAGCCCACATACCATAACAAAAGATCCTGCATGCCACAACTAAGAGTCAATGTAGACCAAAAAAAAAAAAAGTCAAGTAGAAGAAAAAAGATGAGCAGAGTATCTTTGGAGAATAACTAAAGGGGCAATTTGTTCAGAATTTAATAGGATTTATTATAGCTACAATGGTTGTTACAAACAAAAATAAGCATAGCAAATTATAACAGTATGTGCATCATGTATAATTCTATGATGTCCCCCCACTGCCATGATCTTTGCCTCCTAGTGTTATTGCTGTGATTATATTATTGTATGTGGCAAAAGGATTTTGGAGATGTAATTAAGGTTACTGATCAGTTGACATTATGATAGTGAGATTTTCTGAGTGGGGCCTAACCTATTCACTGGAGCTCTTTAAGAAAAAAGGATTTTCTCTGACTGGAAGGAAAAGAGAGAGTCCTAGAGATGTTCACTGGCTGGCCAGGAAGAAAACAAAAGTCATGTGAACTGCCTATAGGGACTACATGGAAAGCTTCCGAAAACGGACTGTGGCCAGTAGCCAGTGAGTAAATGGGGATGTCAGTCCTACAACTGCAAGGACTGAATTCTACCAACTTAAAACATGAGCTCAGAAGTGGATTTTTCTTGGAATTTCCAAATTCAGGTGGCTAACTTGATTGCAGCATTGTGATTCCCTGAGCAGAGAACGCCATCACACCATACTGGATTTCTAACTTACAGATCTGTGAACCAGTAAGTGGGCATTGTTTTAAGCTACTAATAGAATACCAGAATAGCATCCATGGTAATATAAAATAGAAAAAACTATATTATAGCATGGCTCTATCAGCTAGGAGTCTTAGGATTGGCTTCCTGGGTCTCAGGTAAGGTTAAAATTTAAGAGTCACAGTAGTAAAATTGTGGGTGTTCTTACATTGATCACAATATTCAAGTAAACATTAAGATAAATGAAATCTTAACATAAACCCAACTGAGATCTTATTTGGTGCAGTTTTAACATATAAAGTGAGAAAAATGTTGCTATACACATGCAGGTAACATTTTTTGATGTGTATTTGTAAATTAAACCATCAGTCAGTCAGTCAGTTCAGTCGCTCAGTCGTGTCTGACTCTTTGTTGACCCTATGAATCGCAGCAAGAGAAGAGCTTTTGGGCCAACTGTTTTGAAAAGAAGAAGTCTTTTTGCTTAGTTGTATGACCTGTGCAAAGTTATTTTTGTGAATTTCAGTTTTTTTAATTACGTTTCTTTATGGAAAATCCCTCATGTAGTCAAAACTTTTGTTGACAAGTAGCAAAATGGGCTTATTTGAATTATACTGTCCCTGTGTGTTTTATTCTATCTCTAATGGAGCAATTGCCAAACAATGAAGGGATTGAAGAGAGAAAGTCAAAGACAGATTGGAAAGGCAGAAGAGTTAATTAGCGTGTTTCTTCTCTTGCACTGATTTTTCCTGTTTTGTTGTCTCATCTTGTGCTAAATATCAAGATTCTGATGAAGAACAGTTGTAAGAAGTAAGTAGCAAACCCTTGCCTTTCCTCCTGCCAGCTAACCAACTCTGTTGTCCATTCTAATGTGAATAATGCCACCATGTATCCAGTTTCTAAGACTTCAAAGCTCTGAGTCATCTTTCACCCTACCCTCTCCCTGATTCCTCATATCCTACAATTTGTTGTCAAACACCTATAAAATTCTTCTCCTTCTTCTTTCTCTCTCCCTCTGTCCCTCTTCCTTTCCTCCTTCATTTTGTCTTCCTCTTTCTTCTTCATTATTCTCCTCCTCCTTTTTCTTCCCCTTCTTTTATCTTTAGCTCCAATGCCATTAACTTGAAATTCAAATCCTTTCTATGATTTCTCAAATTATTGCCATCACCTGTTAGGTCATTCAGTTGTCAGACTTTGTTATCATATTAGATAATTCATTCTACAAATCACAGACAGGATATTGTGTCTAAAATACACTTCTAATCCTGGCTTCTTTTTTTTTAACTCAAAGATTTTCAGTATCTCCTTTCACCCACAGAATAAAATCCAAATTCCTTATTTGGGTATTAAATTCTTCCACTGCTGCTGCTGCTGCCAAGTCGCTTCAGTCGTGTCCGACTCTGCGCGACCCATAGATGGCAGCCCACCAGGCTCCCCCGTCCCTGGGATTCTCCAGGCAAGAACACTGGAGTGGGTTGCCATTTCCTTCTCCAATGCATCAAAGTGAAAAGTGAAAGTGAAGTCGCTCATCGTGTCTGACTCTTAGCGACCCCATGGACTGCAGCCCACCAGACTCCTCCGTCCATGGGATTTTCCAGGCAAGAGTACTGGAGTGGGGTGCCATCGCCTTCTCTGAATTCTTCCACAATACAGATCCAATTACTTTCTATGTTTTTCAGTGCCCTTTATACATGTGCCCCATTCTTTAGCTACATTAGATTCCTGTGTCCCTTGAAATCTGAATTCTGCAATCACATGGATCTGCAGTTAAATCGATTCCACCACCTACCAGCTAGCTATGTGAACTTGGACAGTCTTTAAATCTCTATCAGCTTCAATTTGGCATCTGAAAAGTGGGGTAAGAATATCCCTTACAAAACAGTCATTGTGAGTATTAAATATGATGATGTATGTAAATTTCCAGGCATAGTATCTGGCACATAGTTCCTAAGAAATGATGCTTTTCATTGTTGTTTTTCTTACTCTTCTTCCCTTCATCCTCTTACTGTATCTTCTGTATCTTATTCACATTCATATTCTTATTCTCATACCAAATATTTTCTGACTCTTTGCTGTTGTTTGTGATATTTTCTCTGCAAGGAATGCCAAGTCCTCCATTTCTGCCTGTTTCATTGCATACTATCCTTTGTGATGACTCCCCCAAGTCTTTTCCACTGCAGAGGATGGGCAGTCTAATCCAACCCTGGGAATTTCCTGACCTTTGCAGGGATTGGTTGAGGACACCTTGAACGGCCAATGTGAGGTAAAGGGAATCTGCTGGTAAAGTCTTTATCTTTCCAATGAAGGAGCCCATTTCTCCTCTTCATTTGAGTATAGATGTATCTCAATGTGATGTTTGAATTAGTATCATCCCACTAGAGATGAAAGTGAAGATGAAGGATGAAAGATAGAGGAGGAGACAGAGAAACCCTGGCTGATATCATGAAGTTACTCATGCTGAGCCCAGAGCCCTCTCTACCTCTGGTCTTCTTGTTAAGAGAAACAAAAATCTTTCTTTATTGAAGTCAGTCTGAGTTGTAGCTTTCTTTCTGCAATCAAAAAGATTTTTAAAAAATTGTAACTATACATGGGGACGGATGTTAGCTAGACTTATTGTGGTTATCATTTCACAATTTATTCAAATATCAAGTCATTATATTGTACAACTGAAACAAATATAATGTCTTAAGTCAATTAGACCTCAATTTAAAAAAAATGTCTTTGGTTGTTGGCATGCTCCACTACATCATTCAGGAATGCATTTTGTCATAAACAGCAGAAAATCTGACTGTTGTGACTTAAATGAAGATTTATTTTTTTAAAAAGTGACACCAAAATATTCATGATCCTTCAGGTTAAGTTCCAATGCCACTTCCTTAGTTAAACTCTCCATGTTTCCTCTGGCGGAAGTAAATATGTTCTCTCTCCTCTGTACTCCTATTTGGTACACTACTGTATCTCTCTCCTGCATCTGTCACATGCTGCCACGTCTGCAAGTATCTTTGTCACACTGGCGAGGTGTTTTGTTGAGGTGGTCACTGTATCTTTATCGTGTTTTCTTCTTCCACGGGGTGTTCCATGATGCTTGTATAGGCCATGGTGATTTGCTCCATCACACTTGCTCAAACAGGCTTTTTGTTCCTTGTTGGACCTTTGTATATTGATTTTTATAGTCTGAATATCATCCAGTGATTAAAAGAAAAGACAGTGGTATTGGTACATGGGTGTGTAGATCCCTTCCAAATTGTCTTGTACAAGAGTATTTTTTAGAAGATTTTTTGATGTGGGTCATTTTTAAAAGTCTTTATTGAATTTGTCACAGTATTATTTCTGTTTCATGGTTTTGGTTTTTTGGCTGTGAGGCATGTGGGATCTTAGCCCCCTGACCAGGGATTGAACCTGCACTTCCTGCATTGGAAGGCACAGTTTTGACCACTGGAGTGCCAGAGAAGTCCCTATGAGGTATATTTTTTAATCATTTCTTTAAAGGAGAAACTCAAAATGTTTACTATAACCAGTAGCTCTTTGATAGAAGAGAACCTGAGAGATTAAGAGTTTAGGAAAAAAAGAGAGATGAAATCTGGTACTCTGCTTAACGGCACCTGTTAGCAAGGTCAGTGGACATCACTGGGCAAACCTCTGGAAGGGATCTCCACACCATCTCTTTAGTTTGTTCTCAGTCTCCAAGAACTGATATGTTGACCTTCACATGCAAGGACACAAAATATTTAGATTTTGACTTTACCACCATTTAGCATTAATTTCTTAATATAAGCTTCTGATAAGTTTTAAACTTTTAATGTTATTGAATAGCGCTAATCAAAGACCATGTCCAGGTCTTCCTTGAGATGAGAAATAAATCCTGTCCCTCCCCTACAGTCAATAACTTGAGTTGTTATGAAAGATCATGGAATTTCTGCCGGCGGGGCTTAAAATAATATAAGTGGTAGATTCTTCTCTTCCAAAGTTTGTTTAAATGTGTCTGAGTCTGAAAATGGGAAAGATGTGATTCAAATTACCTCTTCCTGTATTGTTAGCCTCTGATTTTATGATTGAGGTGTGTGTCATGCCAAGGGTTCCAGAGGAGACTAGATGTGATTGGAGTTTGAGAAAACCTTGCAATGGAGCACAGAGAAGCTCTGGAGTGCCTCTGAGAGGGGGTTTGCTTACGTAGACTCTTCTCTGATGTTGTTGTTCAATTGATCCATTGTGTCCAACTCTTTGCAACCAGGCTTCCCTGTCCTTCACCATCTCCCAAAGTTTGTTTAAACTCATGTCCATTGAGTTGGTGATGCCATCCAACCATCTCATCCTCTGTTGCCCACTTCTCCTGCTTGTAATCTTTCCCAGATCAGAGTCTTTCCCAATGATTCAGCTTTTCACATCAGGTGGCCAAAGTATTGGAACTTCAGCTTCAGCATCAGTCCTTCCAATGAATATTCAGTTTGTCCTGAATCTCCTTTACAATGGATTGTTTTGATCTCCTTGCAGTCCAAGGGACTCTCAAGAGTCTTCTCCAACACCACAGTTCGAAAGTACCAATTCTCTGGTGCTCTCTGAAGTAAGGTTGAGCATATAGGATTATGCTCTGAAGGAGCCATGCAGAGTCTCCCATTGCTCTCGTCAGGCTGGGTGGATTCACGTACCTTGACCCAAAGGGAGAGCCCAACAGGCTGGAAGAGAGAGAGAAAGAGAGAGAGAGAGAGAGAGAGAGAGAAGAGTGTGAACTGGAGCTGGGAGGAAGGCACATTTCTATCTGCACATGACTGTTCCTTATGACTGCCTCTCAGCAGTTGCTTTGCTCTTTAGCAACTACTTCTTATTTCCCTGCTGGCAATCATCCCAGAATGTGGGCTTTCTTCCCTCTGTGTCTTCTGGTAGAGCGATGCTGTTGGTGATCCACGTGACCTACTAATGGCTCCCAAATTTAGTGGACAGAGCAAAATGGTAGAAGCTGGAGAGCTCTGAATGTCAGTGTCACTAGGCTTCTCTGCAGTTTTTAAGCTCTTGATCCTCTTGTGTGCCATACTGGTCTCCCCTGATCTAACCCTTCGATAATTAGCTATTTCCTTTTGTTTTGTTAATGAATCATTTTAATTGTTCCAGTAAATGTTTTTCGAGCATCTTTTCCATGCCAGGCACTTTTGTCCACACACTGGGAACACAGTGCCCTGGTGAACTAGAAAACCATGATCTCCACAGTTAGTGAGTTTATGACCCAAAGTAGGAGGCAGAACGTTGAAGAATGCATTAAAGCATAGCTCCAGCCTTTGGGCCATTGCTTGAGGGGCTCCTCCAGGTTGGGATGCTCTCACCTCAGACTTTTACCTGTCAGGCTTCTATATACTTTTCCCATCTCAGCTCCGACATCACCTCCCAAGAGATGCCTTCTTACATTACCCAATCTTAAGTCCTTTTCTCCTCCCAAGCCTCTATCCTTCCCTTCCTCCTCATCCAGTTTCAGATCCAAACACCTCTGAAAGCTAAAAGAATTTCCCTCCTAACTTGAGTGAAAGTTTATTAATGCTATAAACTTTACTCCATTTATTCTGTTATATATTTTATTGTGGTGACATTCATGTGTTTGATTTATGGGAAGCTGACTCAGACCATGTCGGTTTAACAAATAGTATGAGCATTGTATTACCTTACTAAATTAAAAAATCCTGAATTTTGAAGTACTTTTGGTCCCAGTAGTATTGTTATTTGTTATTGATTTTTATGGGAGTATAGTTGCTTTACAATGTTATATTGGTTTCTACTGTACAGCAAAGTAAATTAGCTGTATGTATAATCCTTTTTGGATTTCCTTCCAGTAGTTTTGGATAAAGAATTATGAACGTGTCCTACCTAAATTTCTCCTGTGTACTAATTAGCTGAGTTTCTTATTTTCTTGTTTCCCTGACTAGAATGATTGCAGAGACCTTGTCTCTCTGGTTTACCCTATTCAAAACATAGAGTGGTAACTGGGTACTTAATAAATATTTGTTAAGTGAGTGAGTGATGGCTTTTACAGGTAAAGTACCTAATGTTCTTGTATAGATTTGGCTGGGGAGGGGAAAGGCAATGTCAGAGAAAGCTTGTTGGAAGAACTGATGTCAAATCTAAGACAAATAATTACCTAAGCAAAGTTCAGGATGGGGAGTGGGGAGAGAATGAGTGTGTGCAAAGGAGAGTGGTAAGTTTAAAGGATGGGAAAGAAGTTCAATGTGACTGATACACAGACTTTAAGGGCGGAGTGGCAAAGGATGAGACTGAAGGGCAACCAAAGGGGTTTTAAACCTTATTAAGGGTTTAGACTTTTATTCTTTGGACAAGCAGGGTGATAATAGCATGAAGGTATCCACTCATTTAATCCTGCCAACAGCCTGGAAAGCAAGTACTATTCTTCCATTTCACACATGAGAAGGTTGAGAGTCAGGGAAGTTTATGGGATCTGCATAATTTGTGGCAGAGCTGTGACTAATTCAGGTTGTCTGGTTCTGGCCTCCATGCTTCCTTTTAGAAACATGGTGAAAACTCTGTGAGAAGTGGAAGATCTTGATGATGAGTCACCACCACCAGCACAGAGTAACAACTCCCAAGTGTCCTAGTGGCTGGAACACCAAGCTGACAATTCCAGCACCATAGGCTTGGTCTCCGAGTGTGCTAGTTAGGCTTGATGGGTGCCACAGTGTGCTTCGCAGTGGGTAATGAGCACAGATGCACTGGTGGCAGAAGGGGTGGCTGGGTGAGGCAGAGCAGATAAACGTAGGTCAGGCATCACTGCATTAGTTGCAAATCAGAACCACAATGAGATGTCACCTCACACCTGTCAGAATGGCAATCATCAAAAAGAACACAAATAACAAATGTTGGTGAGGATGTAGGAAAAAGAGAATTCTCGTACACTGTTGGTGGTAATGTGAATTGGTGTAGCCACTGTGGAAAACAGTATAGAGGTTTCTCAAAAATCTACAAATAGAACTGCCATATGACCCAGCAGTTCTACCTCTGGGTATATGTCACAAAAAAGCAAAAACACTAATTCCAAAAGATACATGCATCCCAGTTTTCATAGCAGCACTGTTCACAATAGCCAAGACACAAAAGCAACCTAAGTGTCTATCAACAGGTGAGTGGATAAAGAAGATGTGGTATGTATGTATGTATGTATGTATATGTCTGTATATATATATGTGTGTGCGTATATATATATATATATGTGTGTATATATATATATAAATATAAATATAATGGAATATGACTCAGCCATAAAAAAGAATGAAAGCTTGCCATTTGGAACACATACATGGACCTGGAGAATATTATGCTAAGTGAAATAGGTCAGACAGAGAAAGATGAATACTGTATGGTATTGCTTATATGTGGAATCTAAAAAATACAACAAACTAGCGAATATAACAAAAAAGAAGCAAACTCATAGAGAACACACTAATGGTTACTAGTGGGGAGGGGGCAGAATGGGGAAGATAGGGGCAGGGGATTATGAGGTGCAAGCTCTTTATGTACAGGATAAGCTACAAGGATATATTGTACAACACAGGGAATATAGTCAATACTTTATGATAAATATGAATGGACTATAGCCTTTAAAAGTTCTAGTTACTTCATTGTACACCTGTATTGAAAAGCAGAGACATTACTTTGCCAACAAAGGTCCATCTAGTCAAGGCTATGGTTTTTCCAGTGGTCATGTATGGATGTGAGAGTTGGACTGTGAAGAAAGCTGAGTGCTGAAGAATTGATGCGTTTGAACTGTGGTGTTGGAGAAGACTCTTGAGAGTCCCTTGGACTGCAAGGAGATCCAACCAGTCCATTCTGAAGGAGATCAGCCCTGGGATTTCTTTGGAAGGAATGATGCTGAAGCTGAAACTCCAGTACTTTGGCCACCTCATGTGAAGAGTTGACTCATTGGAAAAAAAAACTCTGATGCTGGGAAGGATTGGGGGCAGGAGGAGAAGGGGATGACAGAGGATGAGATGGCTGGATGGCATCACCGACTTGATGGACGTGAGTTTGAGTGAACTCCAGGAGTTGGTGATGGATAGGGAGGCCTGGCGTGCTGTGATTCATGGGGTCGCAAAGAGTCGGACACGACTGAGTGACTGAACTGAACTGAACTGAATATTGTACAGCAACTATACTTCAAAAAACAGAAAGGATCACTGTCTTAGAAAAAGCAGCACAGAAGCCTGACCTACTGTGTCAGCAGCGCCATTCAAGTTCATAAAGGACAGTGCATGTTAACTACCATGCTCAGGAACAGTAAAAGATTTATGAACTTGGCCACTCCCTGGAGGTAGTGTGAACTGGAAAACTGTTACAAGGGCTTACATATAATATTCGGACCCTTATATTCCTTCTTCTTTATCAGAATCTATTGGCCTTGACTTTGAAACTTTTCAGACTCCATCCTGAAGGACAACATGTTTAAGATCCACACTGTGGAAGCAGGGAAATGTGTTATTTCAAAATGCCACATGGCTAAGGCATGTATATTTATCACAGTTTATTATGTCTATCGTTGCTAGGAACTTAAAATATTCAGATCAGCTTCTACGAGTAGCATAGTCCATGGACCACATTAGCTCTGACAAAGGCCCAAACTTGGACTTTATAGTTGATTGGTTCAGCAGATTTAGCAACCTCCCAAAAGAAGGAAACCTACCCCGCAAACTGGTAATGGCTCATCTCTGTAATGTTTTCTAAGACATCTGATATGCCTTTAGATTTTCTGTTTCTTTTTGCTCTCCCAGGGAGCCTTTCCTTCAGAGCAAAAAAGAAAGGACATATTTTGACATGGGTTAAAGGTCCTTGTAAAGATCTAGAAAAGAAATATCTGCACCCAGAATGTGGTGTAGTAGAAACACTATTGGTTTTGAAGTCAGAAGACCTTTGCCTGATTACCAATCTTAACAGGTTATCTAATTGCTCTGAGCCTCAGTTTTCCCATCTGTGAAATGAGATAATAACATCCACCCAGTAGGGATGTTGTGAGAATTAAATGAGATTAAACATGTAAAATGTGCATTAAAAATGTGCAAATGTCTACTATTCATATTATTAATACTGAAGGGAATAGAAAAACTGAAAGCCCTTTAAATATCAGAGTAAATTCAGATTTGCTTGGATGGTTTTTTTGTGGAAAATGATTAAATGGTTTCTCTGGAATGAGAGAGAAATTTCATTTGTACAGCTTTTATGAAAGTTGTAAGAAATATGGCTGAATTCATTAGGAATTTGCACAAAAGCTAAAGTGTCTTAGAAGAAAACCCCTAGAGCAACGCTATGGTTAACATTCAGCATGTCAAGTAACATGTTTGAAATAGTTTAGTGATGTATTTCAGTGAGTTTTGTAACTGTCAGGCCTGCTGTAATGCAAGAGGTTATGACACTGCTCCCTGCCAGGTCATAGGAATCAGCAGAGGACCTGATTTCAGCACAGAAATCTTACACAGTTAAGGAGGGGCAGAAGCAAGTTCACTTATCCTGGGGATCGATAGTCCCCATTTTTAAAAAAAAATGTAGGTAGAAGGCTAGCAAAACCAAAACAAAACAAAAAGAATGCTAGCAGCTATGGTGCCTTAAACTCTAAAGGATCATCATGAGAGCTTCGATAATAATGTAAATAAAAAGGTTTGTCCATAAGGGAGGCTCCTGGGCAGAACAGCTACTAATACCAGTTTTGGATTCAGTAAAATCTGTACTCATACTTCTGCTATGTTGTGTTCTCATTTGACACCTTCATCAAATGGAGATAAATAGTGTGTGTGCTAAGTCACTTCAGTTGTGTCTGACACTTTGCAACCCCATGGACTGTAGCCCGCCAGGCTCCTCTGTCCATGGGATTCTCTAGGCAAGAGTACTGGAGTGGGTTGCCATTTCCTTCTCCAGGGGACTTTTCTGACCCAGGGATCAAACCTGCATCTGTTATGTATGCTGAGTTGGCAGGGGGAGTTCTTTACCACTAGTGCCACCTGGGGCCCCCAGAGATAAATAGTAATACCCTCATAACATTATTGAATTCATTAACCAAGGCGGTGGATGTGGGACTTCCCTGATGGTCCAATGGCTGGGACCCTCTGCTCCCAGTGCAGGGAGCCCAGGTTTGATCCCTGGTCAGGGAACTAGATTCCACAGGCTGCAACTAAGACCTGGTGCAGCCAGATAAATAAACATAAAAAAGTGTTTAAAAAGGCAGTGAATGTAAGCCAGTAGCCCACTGCCCAAAGTAAGCACTCAATAAAAGATTACTATATTTATGGATTATTTCAGAAACTTAAAAAAATGATCTTTCAATCTATTTCTGCAACATCCTTTCCCCCTAAAATAGAATGAACCAACCAGGAGCAAAATCAAATGCTGTCATTCTGATTCGATGTTCATTTCTTTCCTAATGAAAGAGTCAATAAAAAGAAAGGACTTAGATATGCCATCTCTGAGTTAACTGGGTCCACAGCCTGGTGAGAACGCAGGCAGGTGACGGGGCTTATGTGCCTGAGGTTTTGCAAGTGCTTGTACTCAAAATGAAATTTAACAAAATACCTTGATGTTGTCTGCCATCCAGTAGCACTTGTGGTCGAGTGCTTTTTGGAGAGAGATCCTAGGTGGGGAAAAGAAATATGAAAGCAATGGAGCTTTACCAAACCTATGAGAGTGTAGAGGAAATCCTTTATTTGTTGAAGAAACGATGCTCTTACTTTGGTAGAAATGGGCCAGGGGCCAGAGGGAAAGAAGAAGAAACAAACCAGGTGAGATAAGGCGTGATAATAAGCAGAGCCTGACGCCAGCCGAGCACAGGAAGCTGCTCACCACCTGCAGCGAGAAGCCAAAGCAACCACCGGAACTTTCCGGTCACAATCAACCTACTTAAGGCCTCGAGGGCCCAGCCGGAGGCAACTGCAGTGTTGACTGAGCAGAGAGACGCCTCAGTGGGGCCTGTGAAAGGGAAGAAATCCAGAAGGATTCCGGGATGGGGGATGTTGGCCTTAGAAGGACAGTAAAACGCTTATGTTCAGAGATGGATCGACTCTAGTTCTAGGCTCTGTTCCCTAGGGAGGCCTGGAGGAGAGACCACAGGCTTAGCTGCTGTGGGAAGGCCACCTTCTCTCCCCACCCCCCACTCCCTCACTTGGCTCTGGACATGAGCAAGGTTTATGGGTGGGCAGAAAGAGAACACCCGTTTTGTGCTTTCTGGCTCGGCTCTGCAATGCCCCTGTGGTCCAAAAGAGACACATGCTCCCTCTAGAGATGAATGGGTGTGAAACTGTGAAGGTAAATAGGACTGGCCTTACCCTTTTCTATTTCCAATACTCAATTGAAAAACAATCTTATAAAAAGAGCTTTATTGTATCACAACATGGAAAAAAAAGTCGAGTGCCTCTGGGGATCAAGTATACACAGACATTATTTGGATGGACCTGTGAGCCATGGTGTTATAAAGCATCTAGAGAATAAACAACTTTTCTCTAAGTGTGGTTAATCGAAGGGCTCAAAGCAGCAGTGGCAATGCAGAGGTGGATAAAAATGATATGGCATTTGGATCTTTAGGAACTCTAGGCTGGTTGAAAAGCAATTTTGAAATGGGTGAAAAAGGTGGCGTGATGTTGGGAGTCCGGGTTTTGAAATTATGGGGGCAACGACCATTGGAGCTAGTGTTGAAAAAGCCACCAGCTGCAAGTGGGGTGTCTGGGAAGTTGGGGGATGGGTGGACAAAGGAGCTGGGGGACAGGTGCAGGAGATATGAAGGAGCCGACTCTCTTCCCGTCCACCATCACCCACACTTTAGCTCGTGTCTCCACTTTTAGGCTTTCCTGGTGGCTCAGTGCTAAAGAACCCACCTACCAATGCGGGAGACTCAGGAGACATGGGTTCAATCTCTGGGGCAGGAAGATGCCCTGGAAGAGGAAATGGCAACCCACTCCAGTGTTCTTGTCCAGGAAATCCCATGGACAAAGGAGCCTGGTGGGCTATAGTCCGTGGGGTTACGAAAGACCTGGACACGATTTAGTGACTAAACAACAACAACTTTACCTTTAGATATGCTACATAGTGTTTCCTAGAGACAGAGTGGCGAGGAGTCCAGAGCAGGAGGAAAATGAAGGTCAGATAGAGGAGAGATAAGAGAAGTCATGGAAATCTTTCCAAATGCAGAGGTGTAGCAACATTCAAGGATCCGCTGCGTTGTTCTTCCTCTCCTCACCCACTTCAAGCTCTGGTACTGCCGTCCTCTGTTGCAACTTCAGGTCGTGTGACAGCTTTGAGAGTGAATGATTGACCACATCGGTTCGTACCCAATTACCGCCCACAGCAGTGGCCACCCTAGTGGGTTTCCAGTTAGTCTTCAAGCACCATTTTCTTTCTTTTTTCTCTTCCCTTCATCTTCCTCTTCTTCCCTCTCCTCTCCCTGTCTCTGCCTCTGTCTTTCTTTTGTTGGTGTTGGTTTTCCATTTAAGTTTACTTTTACCCACCACCCAGGGTGGCAGTTATTTATTTTCAAAATTGTTACATAAGAAGGGGGTTGGTGAAGTGGGCACTCTGGCTTCTAGGGGAATGGAGCAGCAACTCAGGGGCAGAGAACTTACCTGATCTAACCCCTGGACTGCTTGTTCCGTAGCCTCGATGAAAGTGAAGGCATCATTTAACACGCAGTTGTGAGAAACATGAGGCCAAATACTAAACTCTTTGGCAAATGCTGTACTCAGGAACAACACCATTTTTCTTCACTTACCGTCATGACAGCTAAAGAAAGGAATACAGGGTGCTTGAATTGCAGGATGCCGGGGAAAGGAAGACAGTTAAGCAAATATTAGTTCATACGTGGTGATCCTCTTCTTTGTGTACACTTTGAACTAAAACAACAGCCTCTTAGCAGAGTGGTTGAAGTTAAAGTGTTCAGACACACATTAAAAAAAGAAGAAGAAGATTTTAAACAGCAGTCCACCTCTGTGCTATACAAAGCCTCTCAGCAGTTCAGTAGGATGAAATTAATGTGCTCTTAAGATGTCTGCTTCTTCCACTGGTACAGAAGTAAGTAGAATATAATTAGTTATTCCGTGACATTGGAATGCTAAAGGTGATAAAAGAAAAGGAAATATTCTGAAGTTAGAGTGCCCTGTTTGACTACTGCCAGGGAGTTAATACATTAACGAGGAAATTCTGGACCTAAATGGACTAAATTCATTATTTTTTCTGCTGCTAAAATTTTGTTTGGATAACTGCAAAAGATGAAGTGGAAAAAGGAGACATTCACGTCTCATATGGAAGGAAAGGCCTGGTTGTGTCTGATATTGGAGAACCAAATTTTTCTAGGACTATTCATTCTAGTGAAAATATTACCTTTGTGTCCCTGCCAATGGTAGCATTTTAATTTGTGATTCAGGATTATTTATCCTGTTGTGGTTGTTTCATTCTCCTTTAAAATTCTTCCCTTTCTCTTTACTACTTGTTTTGCTTTCAAACTCCAGCTAATGTACATGACTGAGTAGTCTTCCAGAAGGTGAGGCTGAAATCTCCGTTGGCTTTCAGCTATGGGATCATTGAAATTATTTCAAAATTACCTACCACCTCCCATTTGGAAAGAGATTTGTGCATCTCTAACTCAGAAATTAGGCAGTGAGTTAATAAGGTCTCTTTCTTGGAGTGGAGTCACCATCCGAAGTCTTTTGTTGTAATCACACTGAGGCATGAAAATGACATCTAGCAATACAGAAATATTTTGCTCCTGACTAATCAGTGGGGCTGCTCCAGAGTCTGAAAGTCAGAGCCTGGACCACTGGATTCTCTGTGTAGTAGCTCTAAATTGCTCAGCTCCATGTCATTTATGGAATCTCTCTGGAGATTCTAGGAAGCACAGCTACACTGGGGCTTTGTTTTGACCTTGGCCTTCTCCTCTTCCAAATGAACATCTACTCCAGGTGTTTTGAAATGCACAGGGGAAAATACAGTTGGTTGTAGTCATTTAGAGAGTCATTCAGAGGTTCTTTACCATCAGAGCCACTGGGGAAGTTGTAATTTAGTTATATGCAATTCTGGAAAGTACTCACCCTGCTCACATGAGTTCCTATATCTTTAGGAATTCTACCCTCTGTGGTGGTTACAAAGCAGAATGAATTTCTGGAAACTTTTCTGGTCCAAAGTTACATTGTCCAGAGATACTCCAATTTCTCAGTGCCTCAGTTCACCCAAGTACTAAAAAAGCTGAGCATTTATTTGGTTCACACCCATCTGGGTCTGGCTTTTGGCTCATATTCAGGGTTCCTGGATATATTCCCATCATTCCACCTGCTCTAAGATCTTTATTTGGAGGCAACAGTGATTCCAAGAACTAAAGGTGATTTATATCTGGGAAGAAAAGCTGTGTTACCAAAGTAGCTTTTCTGTAAATAATAAACCTTTCACTTTTTATTCTCCTAGAAGGTAACATGACTCAGTGATCTCACTCTTGTAATCAAACCAAATCCTGTGTTTATGGGTCTACACTGCATATGTGCTAAGTCACTTCAGTCGTGTCCGACTCTCTGTGACCCCAGAGACAGCAGCCCACCAGGCTCCCCCATCCCTGGCATTCTCCAGGCAAGAACACCAGAGTGGGTTGCCATTTCCTTCTTCAATGCATGAAAGTGAAAAGTGAAAGTGAAGTCACTCAGTCGTGTCCGACTCTTAGCGACCCCATGGACTGCAACCTACCAGGCTCCTCCGCCCATGGGATTTTCCAGGCAAGAGTACTGGAATGAGGTGCCATCGCCTTCTATTTCCCTTGATAATAACCTGTAAATTCACTCAATTAAGAGTCTTGATACAGATCTGACATCTGAAGTGAGAAATTCCTGTTTCTTTGATTCACATGAAATGTCAAGACCATTACTGCTATTGAAGTGAAGTGAAATGAAAGTCTCTCAGTCATGTCTAACTTTTTGTGACCCCATGGACTATTCAGCCCACGGGATTCTCCAGGCCAGAATACTGGGGTGGATTCCATGTCCTCCTCCAGGGGATCTTCCCAACCCAGGGATTGAACCCAGGTCTCCTGCATTGCAGGCAGATTCTACCAGCTGAGCCACAAGGGAAGCATTACTGCTATTATGCCTCTCTAATATGTGGTTTTGAATTTCTATATTAAATAGCTATGGTATTATAATTTATAAAAAAATATATTTGGTCATTATATGAACAAAATATATTTCTCATATATATTTGCTGTTTGTCCACAATAAGGTGACTTTCAGAAAGTTCCTAGGGATGTTGGCTAGTTGCCTGGAGAATCAACCACAGTGACTAGAGGTTTGGAGATTTTGGACACCCCCCTCCTCCAACCTCCAGCGAGGGCAGAGGGGCTGAAGTTTGAATCCATCACCAATTGATTTAATCAATCAATTGCTAATGATTTGATTAAACATGCCTATGTAGTAGGCTTCCCTGGTGGCTCAGACAGTAAAGAATCTGCCTGCAGTGTGGGAGACCTGGGTTCCATCTCTGGGTCAGGAAGACCCCCTGGAGGAGGGCATGGCAACCCACTCCAGTATTCTTGCTTGGAGAATCCCCATGGATAGAGGAGCCTGGTGGGCTACAGCTCATGGGATCACAAAGAGTCAGACACTGCTGAGCCTATGTAGTGACGCCTCAATAAAAACGCCAAAGGACAGGTTTCTAAGAGCTTCTGGGTTGGTGAGCACATGGAGATTAGGGGAGAGTGATGCACTGCCAGAGAACACAGAAGCCCCACACTTTGCCCGTACTTTGCCCTCTGCATCCCTTCCATTGGCTGTTCCTGAGTTTTATTGCCTTTCATAAGAAACTGGGGTCTAGTAAGTAGAGTGTTTCTCTGAGTTCTGTGAGCTACTCTAGCGAATCAATTGAACTCATGGGTGGTCTTGGGAACTTCCAATCTGTAGTGGGTCAGGGTCACAAGTAACAACCTGGACTTGTGACTGGTATCTGAAGTGGGGGTGAAGGAGTACCCTTGTAGGACGGAGCCCTTAACCTGTGGAATCTGATACTTTCTCTGGGTAGATAGAGTCAGAATAGATTTGAATTATAAGACATGCAACTGGTCTCTAAAGAAGTAGTTACTGGTATGAGGAACACTTCTTACCCTCACACTGGAATTGATACCAGAACCTATCTTATAGACTTCTATATTCCTATAGAATATTTGAATACTGCAGGAGATTTGAAAAACTATGTAAGGTTTGGTTGTGGAAACAGAAATAATTCATGATCAGATTCATGGATGCTTTTTTGCTGGTGAGTTTGAAAATTCAAGGTCAACAGGAGGACAAGTCACATATTTCTGAATTAGATAAGTGTAATAGAACCAGTGTCATTGTGGAGAGGCCTGACAGAATGTGGTCCACTGGAGAAGGGAACGGCAAACCACTTCAGTATTCTTGCCTTGAGAACCCCATGAACAGTATGAAAGGCAAAATGATAGGATACTGAAAGAGGAACTCCCCAGGTCAGTAGGTGCCCAATATGCTACTGGAGATCAGTGGAGAAATAACTCCAGAAAGAATGAACAGATGGAGCCAAAGCAAAAAAAAAAAAACAACCCAGCTGTGGATGTGACTGGTGATAGAAGCAAGGTCCGATGCTGTAAAGAGCAATATTGCATAGGAACCCAGAATGTCAGGTCCATGAATCAAGGCAAATTGGAAGTTGTCAAACAGGAGATGGCAAGAGTGAACATCGACATTCTAGGAATCAGGGAACTAAAATGGACTGGAATGGGTGAATTTAACTCAGATGACCATTATATCTACTACTGTGGGCAGGAATCCCTTAGAAGAAATGGAGCAGCCATCATGGTCAACAAAAGAGTCCGAAATGCAGTACTTGGATGCAATCTCAAAAATGACAGAATGATCTCTGTTCGTTTCCAAGGCAAACCATTCACTATCACAGTAATCCAAGCCTATGCCCCAACCAGTAATGCTGAAGAAGCTGAAGTTGAACGGTTCTATGAAGACATACAAGACCTTCTAGAACTAACACCAAAAAAAAGATGTCCTTTTCATTCTAGGGGACTGGAATGCAAAAGTAGGAAGTCAAGAAACCCCTGGAGTAACAGGCAAATTTGGCCTTGGAATGCGGAATGAAGCAGGGTAAAGGCTAATAGAGTTTTGCCAGGAAAGTACACTGGTCATAGCAAACACCCTCTTCTAACAACACAAGAGAAGACTCTACACATGGACATCACCAGATGATCAACACCGAAATCAGATTGATTATATTCTATGCAGCAAAAGATGGAGAAACTCTATACAGTCAACAAAAACAAGACCAGGAGCTGACTGTGGCTCAGATCATGAACTCCTTATTGCCAAATTTAGACTTAAATTGAAGAAAGTAGGGAAAACCACTAGACCATTCAGGTATGACCTAAATCAAATCCCTTATGATTATACAGTGGAAGTGAGAAATAGATTTAAGGGCCTAGATCTGATAGATAGAGTGCCTGATGAACTATGGAATGAGGTTCGTGACATTGTACAGGAGACAGGGATCAAGACCATCCCCATGGAAAAGAAATGCAAAAAAGCAAAATGGCTGTCTGGAGAGGCCTTACAAATAGCTGTGAAAAGAAGAGAAGCGAAAAGCAAAGGAGAAAAGGAAAGATACAAGCATCTGAATGCAGTTCCAAAGAATAGCAAGAAGAGATAACAAAGCCTTCCTCAGCGATCAATGCAAAAAAATAGAGGCAAACAACAGAATGGGAAAGACTAGAGATCTCTTCCAAGAAAATCAGAGATACCAAGGGAACATTTCATGCAAAGATGGGCTCGATAAAGGACAGAAATAGTATGGACCTAACAGAAGCAGAAGATATTAAGAAGAGGTGGCAGAAATACACAGAAGAACTGCACAAAAAAGATCTTCATGACCAAGATGATCATGATGGTGTGATCACTCACCTAGAGCCAGACAACCTGGAATGTGAAGTCAAGTGGGCCTTAGAAATCATCACTACAGACAAAGCTAGTGGAGGTGATGGAATTCCAGTTGAGCTGTTTCAAATCCTGAAAGATGATGCTGTGAAAGTGCTGCACTCAATATGCCAGCAAATTTGGAAAACTCAGCAGTGGCCACAGGACTGGAAAAGGTCAGTTTTCATTCCAATCCCAAAGAAAGGCAATGCCAAAGAATGCTCAAACTACCGCACAATCGCACTCATCTCACATGCTAATAAAGTTATGTTCAAAATTCTCCAAGCCAGGCTTCAGCTTTGCTTTTGACTTCTTTTCTTTTCACAACTATTTGTAAGGCCTCCTCAGACAGCCATTTTCCTTTTTTGCCTTTCTTTTCCTTGGGGATGGTCTTGATCCCTGTCTCCTGTACAATGTCATGAACCTCTGTCCATAGTTCTTCAGGCACTCTGTGTATCAGTTCTAGTCCCTTATATCTATTTCTCATTTTCATGGTATAATCATAAGGGATTTGAATTAGGTCATACCTTTGGTTGGTTGTCTATTTGACATCCATTTTCCCAACCATCTCTCTTCCTGAAAGGTGCACAAGCAGAGTCATTTGCAAATATTTGGTGATTCTGTCTTAGAACTATTTCTCCAACTGGCCTCCTGGGCTGGTTCTTAATTTAGTGCTCCAGGACTGTTCCAAAAGTCTATTAGTCTCTGAATCACTGTCCTCTCCCATCTCCAGTCTACCCCCTACACTGTTTACATGTATCCAGTGAGTAACACAAAGGCCTTTGATGTGCCAAACACTGGACTGAAGCTAAGTAGTGAATTTGTCTTTGGAAGTGCCAGAGGCTGGAGCCGATAACTGAGGTGTGTCAGGCTAACCTCCCTCTCCCCAAGTCTCCATCTGCCACTTGATATGGATGAAGGCATAGGGCAGGGATTTGTTGCTGGAGGCACAGGGCAGGGATTTTTGAGGATAGTCAGGGAGAAGTCATAGTGTTTGGATCCCGCCATATCCCCTGAAATAAATTTGAGCACCTGTCATTAAATGGGAAGCAATTAAAAGAATTGTTTTTATAAAATCTGACTTTGGCACTGTTGGGCACAAGCAATTGTTTTAGAGCCCAGGAAACAAGAGTTAGTTGTGAGTCCTTCTAAGTCCCTCTACAAAGTATCTTGGAGCTCTCTAGAGTTTTGCAGACCAGTGGCTCCTTTTCTGCATAGGAGGGTCAGCATTATTGTTAACGAGCTTTCTATAAGGAGCTCCTTGGACGGTGGACAAGGACTAGGAGAAGGCGGAGCAGAGGAGAACATGGCGGATGCCACTTGATAGCGACTATAGTTGACAATATGGTTTTCAGTGTGGGGACTCTAGAAACAGCTGGAGAGGCTTTGAGGTGTGTACACATGTGGAGAACAGAAGCATCGAAATAGTGAAGTAGGGGCTTTGGGGTCATAGTAATTTGGCTATGCACATGTATATATATTTACACATGAGTATGTATATCTACAGAGAAGGCAATGGCAACCCACTCCAGTACTCTTGCCTGGAAAATCTCATGGACGGAGGAGCCTGGAAGGCTGCAGTCCATGGGATCGCTGAGGGTAGGACACGACTGAGCGACTTCACTTTCACTTTTCACTTTCATGCATTGGAGAAGGAAATGGCAACCCACTCCAGTGTTCTTGCCTGGAGAATCCCAGGGACAGGGGATCCTGGTGGGCTGCCGTCTATGGGATCGCACAGAGTCGGTCACGACTGAAGTGACTTAGCGGCATATATATCTATTTAAATATTTAGTAAATATATTTAAATAAATATAAATAGTATTAAATATTAAAATACTTACATATTTATACCACCTTATGGGGTCTGATTGATGTGCAAAATCAGTACTTATTTAATGTATACTATTAGATGAGTTTGGAGTTAAGTATACACCTGTGAAGGGTTTCCCTGGTGGCTCAGTGGTAAAGAAACTGCCAGCAAATGCAGGAGACATGGGTTTGATCCCTCGGTCAGGAAGATCCCCTGGAGAAGGAAATGGCAACCCACACCAGTCTTCTTGCCTGGAGAATCCCATAGACAGAGGAGCCTAGCGGGATCCAGTCCATGGGGTCGCAGAGTTGAACAAGACTTAGCAACTAAACAACAATCATAATATAACTTGAAATCAGGAAGTATGATGCTTCCAGCTTTGTTCTTGCTCAAAATTGCTTTGGCTTCCTGGGATCTTTTATAGTTCCATATGAATTTTAGGACTGTTGTTCTATTTCTGCAAAAAATGCCATTAAGATTTTGATTGGAGTTGCATTGAATCTGTACATAACTTTAGAGAAAATATTTACAAACAATACATTTATATAAATTTAAATAATTGTTTGGCCATCTCATCTGCATACTCAAACTTATTATTAAGTAGCAAACACATGAACTGAGAGACTTTTCGAATGATCACGTCTCTGATTAGAAGTGAAAGTGGCAGCATCGAAAGTATAGGATAGAGTATGACTTATCAAAAAGAGGTTTAGACTAGGTGTACAGAGACCTGGATTCTAGTCTCTAATTAGTCACAACTGTTCCATGTGATCAGGCCTTAGATTCCTATTCTCAGATGATTATAGGAGAGAAAGATTCATAACGTCCTGTTTTCGTTAGAATCATTTGTGTTGGAAGGACCAAAAAACCCAACTCAACTTAGCTTAAAGCAGAAGGGATTCTCTGATTTATATAGATGAGCCTTATGATGATAATATGTAAATATGTGCAATATGATTTTCAAAGGAGGCATTTGAGATTCATCCCTTTTTTTCCTTTAAAGCAGGACTATAATATTAGCCTCTCTGGGCTTATTCCGCCCCTCCCACGAAAATTACTGAGACTAATTATAGGAATATTGTAGTAAGATTACAATTCTGGGTAGAAAATGTTTAGTTCTATAATATCTGATGCGGACAAAGTATTATCTGTTATATCGATAATAATGTGTTTAAGATGAAACACGTCTTTAAGAATTTATATAAAGTGCTTCAGAATTTACTATGTAGTCAACTTTAATCAAATGTTGACAGGCATGCAGGGGCTTAGACATATAAATATATATATATTTATAATAAACGTGTGTATTTATAATATATAATTATATATGATACATGTTTGACTATAAAACATAACATAGCAATTTTGCATTTTCTCTAGGGTTGATGCATTTCATTTATATTACAGTATTTAGCAATATTACTGTACACTGGCCAGTGATCTCCTGATGAAGTCTGCATGGTAAGCCATGCTTCCCATAATTAGCTCTGTTAAGTGTCTCAGAGTCTAAATAAACTCCCCACAATGGTTTGGGAGCCAGTATGAGGCAAAGTTTATCATTCTGGGTTCCTTGTGAAGAAGCAGTGAGAACATTCTGTTTACTTGTGCAAAGAAGTGCTTTTCATGGGTCTGGGTTCCTGAAGGCAGTGGGGAGATCCAACTGCTTAATATTAAGAGATTGTGAATGTCCTCCTCTTCCTTATGCTTTCTTTCTAAGAATCTAGTCCTTCCTGTTCTTCACCTCTCCCTGAACAACAGCTGCACACACATCCCTAACCCTGACACTTGGAGATCAGACAAGTAGCCTTTTCTTACGGTCATAAATGCCACGCAGTGAACCCGCCACTAGGTCATGCTCACGTGCAGTGCAATCTGTTTCCTCCTCCTGGGCTCCAGCCTCACCTCCCTTACAACTGGAGCCCGAGTGTCCCTCGGGGAGTCTGTTGTTCTACACTTGGGCTTTTGGCGGCTGGTAATCATAAAGCCATTATTTTCCAAGTTAGCAGGTTATGTAAACACGACATTTCCAAGTTGGAAAATATTCTCAGCTAGGATCAGATTCAATCGAAATTAACTTCTCTAATCTTTATAAGAGAATATTTAATGATGGAAAATATCTTGATGGGTTTTTTATTTTGCTCATATAGAATACAATCCTTTTAAGAACACCTCCACCACATACAATCCTTCTCTTCCACGTGTTCTTAAGGAAAACCCATGCTCTCTTTCCAGGCTCTTTTGAGAGCATATTACGATAATCCCAAAGTCATGAGAGAGAAGATGGAGAAACTTGAAGATAAAGATTAGGAAGCATTGCTGATATAAAATAAATCATAGTAGAAAATGAACCAGCTCTAAAATTATTTTTGTTAAGTTACTGAGAATATAGTAAGAAATATATACCGAATCTTAGCAGATTTCACATTTGAAAAGTAGGCTGTATCTTGCTGTGCTGTGCTTAGTCACTCAGTCATTTCCGACTCTTTGCAACCCCATGGACTGTAGCCTGCCGGGCTCCTCTGTCCATGAGGATTCTCCAGGCAAGAGTACCGGAGTGGGTTAGGTTGCATCTTACCACTCCAAAAAATTATAATCTGGTGTTATTTCTTCAAGTGTCCCAGAACCCATATCCATAGTCCAAATGTTCCACCTCTCAAAATGTACATGGGTTAAATTTAGACAGGACACAGGTCAGATTTCTGGTTTATCCTGTTTACTATGCCACTGCAGGTAAAGGCTTCTCTTCTTAAAGCATGCTTGTCTCCCATAAATTCAACTGAAATAAAAGCTGAAAGTACCTAACCCAAGCATTTCTTTCTGCCCTTAGATGTCAATCATGAATTTACTTTTCAGTGCCTCGCACAGTGCCTGGGACTTAGTGGGGCCTCAGTAACTCTATGTTGCAAAGATGAAGAAATGGATGAACGGCTCCCTCTTTGAATGTGCTGTATTTCATCCTGCTCTGCCTCTGGAGGAAGGAGATTTCACTGGTGCTACTATGGATCAGACTGCTTGACCTTGGGTTTTCCTTATTAAAATTTCAAGGAGCGTCTCCTAGGTTTAATATGTGTAGACAAGTCCATGTTGCCAGAAGATGCTGACAACTGAGAATGTATGTTCTGGAGTCATACAGGCCCACCTTAGGGTCCCAGCTGTGTGATCTTTAAGTTCAGAGACCCATTTGATCCTTGGAGCATGGTTGGGACAATACTTCCCTCATAGGCTGGTTTGGAGGACCGAATGGAATAACATATTGAAAGAATTTAACATACTGCCTGGCTCACAGTAAACACATAGGACATTTATTATTACTGTTTTAATTTTGCATCTGTGAGAAAGAATCTTGCTTTCTAAAGTTTATTTTCACAAGCTTCTCAATCCCCAAGATCTTCCTTTTTCCCTTTCTTCCTAGAGGGTCAGTGATCATTAGTACTGCATATAGTATTCCAGGAATTGTTCTATCTTGTTTGAATGACATTTTCACCTTTGATATCTTTGGTATTTTATTGCTCCTTTTGTCCACAGCAATATATTGGGATCTTATATTCAGGAAGCAGCATATAGTGATTTCCAGAACACTTTCTTAATTTCAATTGATGGCTCAGAGTCCTTCGCTTATAAATATTACTCAGATATTTATTCCCCAATGCAGTGCTTCCCATATGTCTAAGCTACAGCTCACCCAACAACAGAATGTTCTGTGAGCTCAATATTTAGTTAACCATTCCAGCTTTACATTTCAAAACTGCCTTCTATCTGGAAACGTTGAGTGGCATTTTCAATGCTGAAGATTGTAAGAAAATATTAACTCTGACCAGCACCAGTACTGGCTATAGGAAGAAACATTAGTAGCATGGCCCTAGTGAGCTCCCTTTTCTGTTTGTGGTCTTTAAATTAGCTCCCTATCACAGTGGTTAGGGTTCACTTTATTGGTTTTTTGAATAAATTTGTATATGATTAAAAAAAAAAAACATTGACTCTGTTATCATATTTATGGCCAGATTTTAAAAGCTTGTTTGATTTTGTTTATACATTTTTGAGGGCTTCTCAGGGAAACCACCTTCAACGCAGGAGATAGAAGAGATGCGGATTTGATCCCTGGGCTGGGAATGTCCCCAGGAGGAGGGTATGGGAACTCACTCTAGTGTTCTTGCCTGGAGAATCCCATGGATGGAGGAGCCTGCTGGGCTACAGTCCATAGAGTCACAAAGAATCGGACATGACTGAAGGCGACTTAGCAGGCACGTATAAGTTCTGTGTTTTTATTTAACTCTAGTATTTTTTCCTTCTTGGTTTCTTCTGCGGCTGTTAAACTTAGAAGTTCTGAGTACTGAATTCAGATAAAAATTCACCAAAGTTTCTTCTGGATATTAATGATTGCCTTTAAAAATTTTGTCACATCAAATTTATCATTCCATCTACCATTTCTTTGGCATGTGTGTTAGTCAGGAACTTGACTTAAAAAAAGGTAACAAATTTTCTTAGCTCCATTTATTGAATAAATCTTCTCTACGGATTTGATTTGTAAAGGCAAGCTTATCGTCTACTCAATTTAAAAAGTACATTCTAGTATCCGTTAACAAGTTGGTAATAGGGAAAGAATGAAACTTTTTAAAGACAGTGCTTTGTGTGTGTGTGAGGAGGGAGAGGGGTATGTTCCCAGTGTCTAGAGTAGTTGCTGGCATATAAGTGCTCAATTTCTCTGAATGAAAGAATCTAGGAATTTGAGTTAATTCTTTGATAAAATAAAATATTCTTTTCCCACCACTCCTCCAAGAATTGCTGCTCTTTTCAGGCCTCTTTCTTAAGATAAATGATATTTTTCTACACCATTTACTGTGGAAATAGCACTGAATACTAAGATTTAAATTTTTATTGCTATAGTGTTTTCCACAATCTAAAAATATTTTAAAGATTAAAATAATTCAACCCCGTATGTTCCTATATCTCCTTTTTCACATAAAATTTATTATTCCATTTAATTTTTCCTTGATTAAACTTTTATAGTTTTTTCTATTTATTTTTTCTTTTTTGCTTCTTAGTTTTCTTTCTATTTTTAAGTAATCAGAAATGGAAATGATACATAGTTCTAAAAATTTGCTCTTTTAAAATAGTATTACATTTTTCTAATATTTTGTGTGATTTTTGAATTAATTGCTTTATTTTTTAATTGAAGAATAATTGATTTACAATGTTGTTTGTTTGTTGGACCTACAACGCGATATTAGTTCCTGGTGTACAACATAGTGATACAGTATTTCTATACATGTTAAAATGATCTCCACAATAAGTCTAATTATGATCTGTCACTATACAAAGTGTTACATTATTATTGACTATATTCTCCATATTGTACATTTCATCCCTGTGTCTTATTTTGTAACTGTTGTACCTCTTAATTTCCCTCAGCTCTTTCATGCTTCTTCTTTTAATAATATTGTAATTATTCTGTAACTTTCTATCCAGTTAGATCCAACATTTATTCAGACTGTCTTAGCAGTAGCAGGAGTATAGTATACATGTTGATTCAAATGTATTCATTATATTATTTCAATATTTTATGAAATCTATTTCTTGAAAACCTAAGATGACAAAGGCTGAGAAAGTGAAAGTCACTCAGTCTTGTCCAACTCTTTGTGACCCCATGGACCTTAGCCCAGCAGGCTCCTCTGTCCATGGAATTCTCCAGGCAAGAATATTGAAATGGGTTGCCATTCCCTTCTCCAGGGGATCTTCTAGATCCAGGGATCAAACCCAAGTCTCTTGCACTGCAGGCAGATTCTTTACTATCTGAGCCACCAAGAAGGGGCATACTAAATTCAAGATAAGGAGAGAGAAGTAGGCAGGGGCCAGAACATACATGCAGGTCTCCTTAAGACACAAAGCATTCAGAGTTCTGTTCCAAGAGCAGTGGGTGGCAACTGGAGAATTTTTAAATGGTACCATGTTTTATGGTTGTTGGATGAAGAATCTATCAAAGGGGGCTAAGACAAAAGTTAGGGAGGCCAATCAAGAATTATAGAAGCCGTCAGAGGTGGAAAGAATGATAGATACTTGGACTAAGGATGTAACACTGGAAATAATTGGATGAACAAGGAACATGTTGAAAGTAAAGTAGATGGAACTTCTGTTAGACTAAATATGGATTGTGAAGGAAAGGAAATGATGAACATAATTTCTAGTTTTTTGGCTTGAGTATTGGATGAACAATGAGGCCACTTAGGGAAAAGGTGAGAGCTGGGAAGATAAGGTTTTGGGGAGAAAGAAAGAGTGAGATTTTAGCCACATTCATTTGAACTGTGTATCACACATATAAGGGATTTTACTACCCACTCCTCCTAGTTTTTAAGTTTAAAAGATCTTATAATTGTAAATTCAGGCTTTTGTAACCAGTTTCTAGTTACGTAACCTAGGGCAATTCACTGAACTTCTCAATGCTTCAATTTTCTCATCTCGAAAATAAGGGTAATGTGCCCCCCTTGTAAGTTTTGGAGAAGGAAATGGCAACCCACTGCAGTATTCTTGCCTGGAAAATTCCATGGACAGAGGAGCCTGGTGGGCTACAATCCATGAGGTCGCAAAGGGCCGGACACAACTGTGTGACTAAATTTCGCTCCGTTTGTAAGTTTTATTGTTGAGATTAAATGAGTTTTCACAGTTAGAGTGTCTAGCACATACTAACAATCAACAGAAGCTATTATTATTACCGTTAGCGCATATGTTTGATCTTTGAAATTTGCTTGAGAAATTTAATTTCATTTTTCTACTTATTTGTACTACTACTTAGACAACTGTGTTTGATAGGTTTCAGGATGTTCTACCATAACTCTTTGAAAGCATTTTTTCTTGAAGAATGATTTATGTGTAGCATTCCAATAGTTTCAGGTGTACAACATATGATTTAACATTTGTCTGCCTTGTGAAATGATCACCAGAATAAGTCTAGCTTATATGGGGACCATCTGTCACCATACAAAGCTTTTTTAAGTTACAAATTTTTTTTTTCTTGTGATGAGAGCAGCTTCCTAACTTGCAATATGACGTTACTGACTATAGTACCTTAACGTACATTACAGCTCCATGACTTACTTTTTTACAAATGAAAGTTTGTACTTCTTGATCCCCTTTATCCATTTCATCTACCCTTCTACCATCCTCCTCGCTGGTAATCACCAATCTGTTCTCTATGAGTTTTGTTTTGTAGTTGCTTTTATATTTCCATGTGTAAATGAGATCATATGGTATTTGCCTTTCTTTGTCTGACTTATTTCACTTAGCATAACACTCTCAGTTCACACAACTCAACTCAAAATATATACATATACTAATATTTCACTGTATATATATTTGCACCTCAGTTCAGTTCAGTCACTTAGTCATGTCCAACTCTTCGTGACCCCATGGACTGCAGCATGCCAGGCTTCCCTGTCCGTCACCAGCTCCAGGAGCTTACTCAAACTCATGTCCATAGAGATGGTGATACCGTCCAACCATCTCATCTTCTGTCATCCCCTTCTCCTCCCACCTTCAATCTTTCCCAGCATCAGAGTCTTTTCAAATGAGTTAGTTCTTTCCATCATGTGGCCAAAGTATTGGAGTTTCAGCTTCAGCATCAGTCCTTCCAATGAATATTCAGGACTGATTTCCTTTAGAATGAACTGCTTGGATTTCCTTGCAGGCCAAGGGACTCTCAAGAGTCTTCTCCAACACCACAAGTCAAAAGCATCAATTCTTTGGTGCTCAGCTTTCTTTATAGTCCAACTCATATCCATACATGACTTCTGGAAAAACCATAGCTTTGACTAGAAGAACCTTTGTCTCTGCTTTTTAATATGCTATCTATGTTGGTCATAGCTTTTCTTCCAAGGAGCAAGCGTCTTTCAATTTCATGGCTGCAGTCACCATCTGCAGTGATTTTGGAGCCCCCCCAAAATAAAGTCTCACACTGTTTCCACTGTTTCCCCATCTATTTGCCATGAAGCGATGGGACCAGATGCCATGATCTTAGTTTTCTGAATGTTGAGCTTTAAGGCAACTTTTTCACTCTCCTCTTTCACTTTCATCAAGAGGCTCTTTAGTTCCTCTTCACTTTCTGCCATAAGGGTGGTGTCATCTGCATATCTGAGGTTATTGATATTTCTCGCAGCAATCTCGATTCCAGCTTGTGCTTCATCCAGCCCAGAATTTCACATGATGTGCTCTGCATATAAGATAAATAAGCAGGGTGACGATATACAGCCTTGACACACTCCTTTCCCGATTTGGAACCAGTCTGTTGTTCCATGTCCAGTTTTAACTGTTGCTTCTTGACCTTCAGTTGCCTCACTCATGTCTAATTCTGTGAGACCCTATGGACTGTAGCCCACCAGGCTCCTCTGTCCATGGGATTCTCTAGGCAACAATAGTGGAGTGAGTTGCCATGCCTTCCTCCAAGGGATCTTTCCGACCCAGGGATTGAACCCACATCTCCTGCATCTTCTGTGTTGCAGGCAGATTCTTCACTGCTGAGCCACATACATACATATATAAATACTAGTGTTGCATTATATATGTATACATATATATCACATTTTCTGTATCCATTCATCTGTCGATGGACGCTTAGGTTGTTTCCATATGTTGGTTATCGTGAATAATGCTGCACTGATTATTGTTGTTCAGTTGCTCAGTCGTGTCCAACTCTTTGCAACCCCATAGACTGTAGCACACCAGGCTTCCCTGTCCTTCATCTTCTCCCAGAGTTTACTCAGACTCATGTCCATTGAGTCAGTGATGCCATCCAAGCATCTTATCCTCCCTCTGTCATCTTCTTTTCCTTCCTTCAGTCTTTCCCAGCATCAGGGTCTTTTCCAACTTGCCAACTGGCTCTTCACATCAGGTGGCCAAAGTATTGGAGCTTTAGCCTCACCATCAGTCCCTCCAATGAATATTCAGGATTGATTTCCTTTAGGATTGACTGGCTTGATCTCCTTGCTGTCCAAGAGACTCTCAAGAGTCTTATTCAACAGTTTGAAGGCATCTGTTCTTCAGTGCTCAGCCTTCTTTATGGTCCAAATCTGACATCCATACATGACTACTGGAAAAAACTATAGCTTTGACTATACAGACCTTTGTCAGCAAATAAGTCTCTGCTTTTTAATACACTGTCTAGGTTTGTCAAAGTTTTTCTTCCAAGGAACAAGTATCTCTTAATGTCATGGCTGCAGTTACCATCTGCAGTGATTTTGGAGACCAAGAAAATAAAGTCTGTGGACAGAACAGATTTCCACAAACAGTGGAAATATACAGCCTTGAAATACACCTTTCCCAATCTGGAACCAGTCTGTTGTTCCATGTCCAGTTCTAACTGTTACTTCCTGACATGCATACCGGTTTCTTAGGAAGCAGGAAAGAAGGTCTGATATTCCTATCTCTTTAAGAATTTTCCACAGGTTTTTGTGATCCACGCAGTCAGAGGCTTTAGCATTGTCAACGAAGCAGAAATATATGTTTTTCTGGAACTCTCTTTGCTTTTTCTATGATCCAGCAGATGTTGGCTATTTGATCTCTGGTTCCTCTCCCTTTTCTAAATCTAGTTTGAGCATCTGGAAGTTCTCAGTTCACATACTGTTGAAGCCTAGCTTGGAGAATTTTGAGCATTACTTTGCTAACATGTGAAATGAGTGTAATTGTGTGGTAGTTTGAACATTCTTTGGCATTGCCTTTCTTTGGGATTGGAATAGACCTGATGTATGAAGAGATATTCTGTTGCCTTCTCACACCGGAAGCATCTTAGCTGGGATATCAAACTTTTAGTTCACAGACTCTTTCCTGAAAAACTGTGTGTTGCTATGGTTCTGTTATCTTCTGACCTTTCTTGTTTTGAAAAAAAAAAAAAAAGCCAGCTGGATTTTAGCCTTCTTATATTGATTAGAGGGGTGCATATATCCCTCCAAATTAGTGTTTTATCTTCTTTGTATAAGTACCCAGAAGCGGAATTGTTGGATCACATGGTGGTTGCACTTGTAGTTTTTGAGGCCCCTCCATCTGGTTTCCATAGTGACTGCAGCAGTTTACATCCCACCGACAGAGGGTTCCCTTTTCTCCACATCCTCACCAACACTTGCTTTTGCTTCTCCTTTTGATAATAGCCATTCTGACAGATTGAGGTGATATCTCATTGTGGTTCTACTTAGTATTCTTTTAGAGACTACTTTCAAACACTTAGCGTTTTACTTCTGAAATAAATCTTGGCCACTATGCCTTCTAATGTTTTCTAGAAGGACATGTGACTTTTATTTGTTTGTTTGTTTTTTTGACCTTACACATGAAGAAATATTCTGTTGCCTTCTCTCACTGGATGTGTCTTAGCTGGGATATCAAAGTTTTAGTTCACGAACTCTTTCCTGAAAAACTGTGTGTGGCTATGGTTCTATTATCTTCTCAACTTTCTTGTTTTGAAAAAAAAGCCAACTGGATTTCAGCTTTCTTGTAGCTAACCAATATTTTCTATCTAGATATTAAAGGACGTTTTCTCTTTGTCCTTTTATTTCAACACTTTATTAGCACATGTCTGTGTAGATCTTCTTTCTTTAATTTTCTCTCAGCAGCAAGAGTCCTTGAAGGGCAGCTAAGCTAGTGAAAACTTTCACATTCTTACACCCTGATACAGTTTATTTATACAATAAACTTATGGCATTCAGGAAACCATACCTTCTGCCATTGGCTTTTCCCTACCTCTGTTTACCCAGGAAGCAATGTACAATCACCAGCACATCTTTATTGCTCCTTTATTTTCTGGAATATACAGCCTCAAAATGAATATGAAAAATGTACTTGTGTACTGGTCTCAGAAGACACGATTTGTCCAGGAGAAAGGGAATGGCTTCTTTTCTAATTAATCTGAATCACTGACCTGCATGTCCATAGAAGGGTCTTCTACCCTGTCTTGGCTTGAGAACCCCATGGACAGTATGAAAAGGCAAAAGATGTGACAAAAGAAAGATGAACTCCCCATGTTGGTAGGTGCCCAATATACTACTGGAGAAGAGCAGAGAAATAGCTCCAGAAAGAATGAAGAGGCTGAGCCAAAGTGAAAACAACACCCAGTTGTGGATGTGACTGGTGATGGAAGTAATCCAATGTTGTAAAGAACAGTATTGCACAGGAACCTGGAATGTTAGGTGCATGAATCAAGATGAATTGAAAGTGATCAAACAGGAGATGGCAAGAGTGAACAGTTTAAGAATCAGTGAACTAAAATGGACTGGAATGGGCAAATTTAATCAGGTACCATTATATTTACTACTGTGGGCAAGAATCCCTTAGAAGAAATGGAGTAGCCCTTATAGTCAACAAGAGTCCAAAATGCAGTACTTGGATGCAGTCTCAGAAACAAAGGAATGATCTCTGTTTGTTTTGAAGGTAAACAATTCATTATCACAGTAATTCAAGTCTATGCTCCAACCACTAATGCTTAAGGTTCTATGAAGACCTACAAGACCTTCTAGAACTAACACCCCAAAAAGGTGTCCTTTTTATCAGAGGGAACTGGAATGCAAAAGTAGGAAGTCAAGAGATACCTGGAGTAACGGGTATGGCCAAACTCAAACAAGTTTGGCCGTGGAGTACAAAATGAAGCAGGGCAAAGGCTAACAGAGTTTTGCCAAGAGAATGCACTGATCATAGCAAACACCCTCTTCCAATGACACAAGAGACAACTCTATAAGTGGACATCACTAGGTTGTCAATACTGAAATCAAACTGACTATATTCTGGCAGTCAAAGATGGACAAGCTCTATATAGTCAGCAGAAACAATACTGGGAGCTGACTGTGGCTCAGACTGTGAATTCCTTATTGCAAAATTCAGACTTAAATTGAAGAAAGCAGAGAATACCACTAAATCATTCAAGTATGACCTAAATAAAATCCCTTATGATTAAACAGTGGAAGTGACAAATAGATTCAAGGGATTAGATCTGATAGACAAGAGTATCTGAAGAACTATGGATGGAGGTTTGTAACATTGTACAGGAGGCAGGGATCAAAATTGTCCCCAAGGAAAAGAAATGCAAAAAGGCAAAATTGTTGTCTGAGGAGGCTTTACACATAGCTGAGGAAAGAAGAGAAGCAAAAGGCAAAGGAGAAAAGGAAAGCTATATCATCTGAATGCAGAGTTCCTAAGAATAGCAAAGAGAAATAGAAGACCTTCCTAAGTGATCAATGCAAAGAAATAGAGGAAAACAATAGACGGGCAAAGACTAAAGATCTCTTCAAGAAAATGAGAGATACCAAGGAAACATTTCATGCAAAGATGGGCACAATAAAGGACAGAAATTGTATGGACTTAACAGAAGCAGAAGATATTAAGAAGAGGTGGCAAGAATACCCAGAACTATACAAAAAATATCTTAATTATCCAGATAACCACAATGGTGTGATCACTCACTTAGAGACAGATATCCTGGAGTGTGAAGTCAAGTGGGCCTTAGGAAACATCACAATGAAAAAAACTAGTGGAGGTAATGGAATTCCAGCTGAGCTACTTCAAATCCTAAAAGATGATGCTGTTACAAAGTGCTGCACTCAATATGACAGCAAATTTGGAAAACTCAGCAGTGGCCACAGGACTGGAAAAAGGTCAGTTTTCATTCAAACTCCAAAGAATGTTCAAAGTGAAAGTGAAAGTCTCTCAGTTGTATGTGTCTCTTTGGGACCCCATGGACTGTATAGTCCATGAAATTCTCTAGGCCAGAATACTGGGGTGGGTATCCTTGCCCTTCTCCAGAGGATCTTCCCAACCCAGGCATTGAACCCAGGTCTCCTGCATTTCAGGCAGATTCTTTACCAGCTGAGCCACAAGAGAAACCAAGAATACTGGAGTGAGTAGTCTTTCCCTTCTCCAGGGGATCTTCCCAACCCAGGGATTGAATCCAGGTCTCCCGCATTGTAGACGGACTCTTTACCAGCTGAGCCAGAAAGGGAAGCGCAAACTACTGCACAATTGCACTCATCTCACACACTAGTAAAGTAATGCTCAAAATTCTCCAAGCCAGGCTTCAATAGTACATGAACCATGAACTTCCAGATGTTCAAGCTGGATTTAGAAAAGGCAGAGGAACCAGAGGTCAAATTGCCAATATCCTTTGGATCATCAAGAAAGTAAGAGAATTCCAGAAAAACATCTATTTCTGCTTTATTGACTATGCTAAAGCCTTTGAGTGGATCACAACAAACTGTGAAAAATTCTTAAAGAGATGGGAATACCAGACCACCTTTCCTTCCTCCTGAGAAATCTGCATGCAGGTCAGGAAGCAACAATTAGAACTGCACATGGAACAACAGACTGGTTCCGAATCGGGAAAGGAGTACATCAAGGCTGTATATCGTTACCCTGCTTATTTAACTTATATGCAGAGTACATCATGTGAAAATCTGGGCTGGATGAAGCACAGGCTGGAATCAAGATTGCCAGGAGAAATATCAATAACCTCAGATATGCAGATGACACCACCCTTATGGAAGAGAGTAAAGAGGAACTAAAGAGCCTCTTGATGAAAGTGAGAGAGGAGAGTGAAAAAGCTGGCTTAAAACTCAGCATCTGAAAAACTAAGATCATGGCATCTGGCTCCATCATTTCATGGCAAATAGTTGGGGAAGCAATGGAAACAGTGACAGCCTTTATTTTTGGGGGCTCCAAAATCACTGCAGATGGTGACTGCAGCCATGAAATTAAAAGAAGCTTCCTCCTTGGAAGAAAAGCTATGACCAACCTAGACAGCATATTAAAAAGCATATAGTCAAAGCTGTGGTTTTTCCAGTTGTCATGTATGGATATCAGAGTTGGACCATAAAGAAAGCTGAGTACTGAAGAACTGATGCTTTTGAACTCTGGTGTTAGAGAAGACTCTTGAGAGTCCCTTGGGCTGCAAGGAGGTCCAACCATCCTAAAAAAACCAGTCCTGAATATTTATTGGAAGGACTGATCCTGAAGGTGATCCTCCAGCACTTTACCACCTGATACAACAAGCTGACTCATTAGAAAAGACTCTGATGCTGGGGAAGATTTAAGGCAAAAGGAAAAGGGGATGATAGAGGATGAGATGGTTGGATGGCATCACTGACTGGATGGACATGAGTTTTGTCTAGCTCTGGGAGTTGGTGATGGACAGGGAAGCCTGGCATGCTATAGACCATGGGGTTGTAAAGAGTCGGACACGATTGAGAAACTGAACTGAACTGATGGGAATTGAGTGGGAGCTTGGGACAAGCCATTAGGAGTGGTTTACTTGACACACCACTTTAAACTACAAAGTCTCTTTGATATGAATTTATAGGTCAGTGTTTCCATATTGTCCAGTCTCAGAAAAACACTTCTCAGAATTTGCATGCCATTTTAGGTCTCTATGTTTTTTAGACTAAACATGTTTCCTGTATTTTTTTAGGCCTGAAACTGCAATTTACATTATCTGAATTGTTTGCCTACTTAGATCACATTCTCTAGACAGTGCTCAAGTCTTTACTAGGCTGCAGATAAATAGGCTTATACACAAAAATCTTCTATTTATAAAATCTCTCTTTGGGATAATGGTATGCTTTTTGCAATTCATATATCTCTTCTAGCTTTGACCGCCTAACTTTGAATATTTTAAATTACAAATTAGGTGAATATTCCCCTAAAGGTTGTATATTCCCCTAATATACAACCTATGCATTGGACACAATGTATATCTGTATATATATTACAGAAAGTGCTTCCCAGGAGGTGCTAGTGGCAAAGAACCCACCTGCCAATGCAGGAGACATAAGAGATACAGGTTTGATCCCTGGGTTGGGAAGATCCCCTGGAGAAGGAAATGGCAACCCATTCTAGTATTCTTGCCTGGAGAATTCCATGGACTGAGGAGCCTGGCTGGTTCCAGTTGAGGTTGCAAAGAGTGGGACATGACTGAAGCTACTTAGCACAGCACATTAGAGAGTAATTTTTATTTTTATTTGTCTTGTGTAAAAGAAATTTGCTCTCATAAGTCTGTAAATTTAATGTCAGGTCTGTGAATCCTTCTGATTGTTCATTTCACCTCCGTGTCCATTTCTCTAGCTGTGTTAAAAAGAGCGAAGGGAAATGTTTTCTTTCGACCCATAGAATTCAAAGTAGGCAAATGTGGTGCACTCAGGTTTTTAATCTTTTACAAAAAACTAAGGTTTTCCATTAGCAAAAGGCTGATAAAATAAGAGAAAGCCCAGGGCAGAAGGTCTAAAGTGAAGAAGGAGCACCCTAGTGAGGAATTTCTGTTAAATTTGAGCATAGAGTCTATGGTAGCACAGACTCAGCTGTCTTTTCCCTGTTACCACCACACTTCAGGTCTCCATCTGATTAAAAACATGTGCAGCCATACTGTTTGATGGACAGGACACTTCCATTCAGACTGGGTCCAACCAGAGAAGCCTCGTTACCTAATACTGATTGGGTGCTGCTGTCAGAACAAGGGGGACTGGAGCTCGGTAGATGACCTCCACATTTCCTCTTCTGGGCTCCCATCAGGCTTCACATAGCATTTATCACTTCATGTTGTGAACAACTGAGTGTACGTGTGTGTTTCCAGCATCTTCAATTCCCACTTATGAATTTCCCTGCCACTTAGTATGTATGCAATACATATTTATTAAATGAATGAATATTGTGATGAAAAAATATGCATTGCTTGCTTCTCAAAAAGGGAGCTTATTTAGAAAGCATACATATAAGGTCAAGAGATTATTTTTCTTCTCTTTTCAAAATTCTGTCCCCAAAGTACCTTTATTTATTTTTTTGATGCCTTTTAAAGCATATATATGTAATTTATTTTCAAAGTATAATGTATATAATTTTTTAATTGTCAATATTTTGGCATTGTTATGTCAGTTTCGGCTTCCTATCATTCATTTATTCTTTCTTGCAATGAACGCGTGTCAATTATCTGTAAGTTCTAAATTTGACCTTGACCCTGAAAGTTCTGCAGCAACTGAGGTATCAATATGGAGCTTAAGAGGGCTTTACATTTTTAAATGGAAGATAAACACATACTGAATCAGTATAATGATCTATACAACAAAATGTAATAAGAAATATAACTGAACTGTAGACATAGATACTGGGTACTGTGGAACACAGGGAAAAATGGTCAACCATATTAGAATGAGGGCAGAAGGCATTTTTGAAATGTTGTAAGAGAACCCAGACCCCAGAAGGAGTTTTTACATCACAGTGCTTTTATGAATGGGTGTGAGTGTTAAATTTTAGCGATTCCATATTTAGGAAAAATAGCCTGAACGCTTCTCATACTGATTACTGAAGAAGAAGGTATACTCAGCTTATAATACTCCCGGTGCAAATGCTGAGATTCACACCTCCCCCCTCAGCGTGTTTTTAGTGCTTCAGGGGAACACACTAAATAGTTGAGATTCTCAAAAAGCTGAGCTATCAAGTTGATCCATATTTTTCTATAAATATTACAAAACACAAAAGACAGTGTCTATTTTAAAGACCCAGGAAAGCATATGATCATCTTGCGCAGCTCCAGGGATACAAATAGGAGCTTCCCTCATGGCTTAGTGGGTAAAGAACCTGCTTGCAATGCAGAGACACAGGAGATGCAGGTTCGATCCCTGGATGGGGAAGATCTTCTGGAGGAAGAAAATGGCAACCCACTCCAGTATTCTTGCCTGAAAAATCCCATGGACAGAGGAGCCCGGCAGGCTACAATTCCAAAGGGTTGCAGAGAGTCAAGACACGACTACGTGACTATGTATGCACACCTGCAAGAGGATTTAGATAGCTCTGAGCTGCATAGCATATATTTCCCTTTCCTCACCGAAAAAGACAATCTAACATATTGAGAAGCCCTGAAAAGTAAAAATTTCTCTTTTGGATACTTTTTTATTAGGTTAAAAAAACAACACCACCCATCCTTTCAACTTTGTTGAAAATTTCCCCTGAATATATACCCTTGAACACCGATTACATTCTTGTCACACTGGAAAATAACATGATTTCACTCCCTCTGCCCCATGGGCTGCCAGTGCAGAAGCAAAATTAGTCTGTGGCCCACCACCGCGGGGAGAAAATGGCTTCTCTAGCATGGCACGATGCAGACCTTAGTCACTGCAGCTAACCCTTGCTTGCTAAAGTATAGCTCAGGAGCTAGGCGGAGTTGCTGCTAAATGGGAAACACTATTTTCCACAGAGAGCTTGTGGGACACCCAAGTAGGCCACCAGGGTGTTGGGGAGAACCAGAAAAACAAAGGTATGAGGCCTCTTCTCCCACTCCACCCTCCAATTGCAGGGTAATCAAACCAGCTCCCTGAACAGGCCAGTGGCTGAAGGCTTTGGGGTTTGGATTAGAGAAAGAACAGGAGGGAGGGAAGTAACATTACAGAAAACGGAGCCAATTAAATACCCAAAGCAAGTTCAAGACGTTTCAAAAATCTCCCGGTTGGGGTGGGGGGGCGGTACCGGGCGGGAAATCCTGTTTTGCTTTCCATGAAAAATTCATGAGACAAAACCTAGGAATTTCTCACAGTACACGCAGGGGGATGGGTGTTTCCACTTCAGAGCCAGCTTAATGAGAGACAAGTGATGTGGAATACTGTTGCTGTGAAGAGGAATAGAGGATATGTATGCCTAGATGCTCAGGAATGCTTTGTGTCAAGACCTTTCTGTAACATGTAGCAAGCTCTCCTGAGGCGAGGACAATTCTCAGAAACTCAACCTGGAAATGAAAGAGAGTCTATCAAGGACTAGATTAAAATTTTGCCTTATCTGTAAGCAGAGCATCTGGCTGGTGATCTCACTGCTCAGAAAAAGAAAAATCATTTTTGTTTAATAAACATGTTTGGCTGGAGAATTTGCTTGAAGGAGTTCCCTGAGCATTCCCCGGTATCCATCTCCATGAGATGGAGCTGCTTCCTTAGTTCGCAGGAGCCTGCATCCTCTTGTGGTGGCCAGTCTGTCCACCAGGATCCCTGCAGGAGACTAAGTCTATCATTTCAAACACACCAGAAAGAACCCCCAGTAGAGCGTGTTGTAGTTGTTGGTTGCCTGGGGGCTGATGGGAAGTGTGCAGATGGGAAATCAGTAATTGCACAAAAAGGATGATTCCAAAACCTCCAGACTGGCTCCAAGCCCTTTCATTCCTTGCCCAGGCTTCCCTCTAAGTGTAAGTGAGCACAGGCAACTTCCCAGAGCTTTTCAGATAATCAAGACATCACTGGTAGGAACAAAAAGTTATGAAAACAGTTTCTGCCTTTCACGTTCCGGCCTGTCTGATTCTTCTCATTCTTAAGTTAAGGGTCATTCTGCACTTTTTTTCCCTTCCCTTTTGTGCTTCTCTGCCCAACCACTCTTCACCCATTCAACTTCCTGTTCCTCTCTTGAATCCAGTTCTTTGTATGACTTGGCACCTTGGGCCTTCACATGTCCGGAGTACTTCCTGAGCAAATATTTTATTGAACTTCCTAAAAATACACAGGTAGAATGAAAAATAGGACCATGTAAATAAAGACAGTGGAGTGTTTATATTTACTAGAAAATGTGCAGAAATATGCTGGTGTAAGATTCTCTGATTCTGTCTCCACTGTGGCTCTTTCCTGTGTTAAAAATGCCATTAGACAGAAATAAACTCACAGCCATTACTGCTTGACTTTATGAACACCAACTTCCATAGTAATATATTCTGTGAGGTTCAGAACAGTCTGTTCCTCCATAAAGTGATGGTCGCGTTCCTCAAAAATTCCCTGTTATCAACGCGTGTACACCTGTGGTGGATTCATGTCAATCTATGCCAAAACCAATACAGAATTATAAAGTAAAAATTAAAAATTAATAAATAAATTAATTAATTAAAAAAAAAAACAAAAAAGAAAGAAATCACATGAAAGAATTGCTTCAGTGGAAAAGATATGGTTCAGTTTATATAGTTCATTTTTCTAGTGGTAATGTATTGAATAAATAAATGGGTGCATGCTTTAAAATACCTATATGATGCTTAGATATGCAATCTAAAATTTATTTGGCAAGTCAGCATTCTATTACATCTAATTTTTCCTGTTCCCACCAATACTGTCCTTAACCCAGCATCTTTATGCATGTAATCATTATTACTTTTGTCATTTATCAGTAGGATAAATCAAGTGAAAAGCCACGAGCTAAAGTATCTGTGTCCTTAGGGCAATGGCTTTCTTCTTACCCAGGTGCTAATTCATGTTCACAAGTGTCTATTACTTAAAGCAGTCTAGTACAAGCAAATCATTAGTCATTTGAGTCAATTTCATTATATCGCCTTGATTTTATGGAAAGGTGAACTCCATTTGTGGATGCAAAATGCAAGTCATGAGTTAAAATTAAATATAAGTTGATTTTGGATTACACCAAGCAGGCTTTTTGAAGTTGAAATATTATCTAACTGTTGATACTCACTGAGGATCTTTTATTCCTTTGCATGCTATAAACCATTGAGACAAGAGCCAAAAATGGTCTTTTCTAAAGAACACTCCATCTTTCTCCTGGGACATTTATTTCTGCTTTATTTTCATCTTTTATTTTTAATGAGATTCAAAGGCTAACTTTGTATATGCTTATTTATAATTGTTTAGAACAGCACATTAAAAAATACTGGCACTTAATAACTATGTCTCAAATTCTGTTTTTAATTGTATCGAAGTATAGTTGATTTACAACATTTTGTTAATTTCTACTGTACTGCAAAGTGATTCAGCTGTACATCTATATAATTGTAAATAGATGGAAATAATTATATGGAAATAATTTTCCATATTCTTTCCTGTTATGGCTTATCCCACATCTCAGATTCTGGATGGTTATACTTTTTAAGTCTATTTGCAAGTAAGTTTGTAGTGCCATGAAGAAGCTGCACAAATTTAATGACCGTGAACCAGGTATTACTAAACAACTTTTCTAAAGAAAGGAACTCTAACTTAAAAGCAAGCAAGCAAAATTCCTTTTTCCCCCTCCTAACTAAAGAGACAAGTTAACTTGCCAACTGAAAACTCTTAAGTCCCGAGAAATACCCTAAACACAGAAAAAAAAGCACTAGATGAATACCTCCCCTTTTTCCTCGTTGGTCTGAGGCCGACTGACAGCACCAGGTGGCAGCCCTCGGGAGCCGCCCGCTGCAGATGCCATACCTGACAGCCAAAGCTGGCAGGAATTAAGCAGAAGCACGTGCTTCCTGTGCAGGGCAACGATCAGCAGGTGGGATCGGCAGGCAGACGGTGATCCGAGCCGGTCCTCCTGTGTGGTCACTGGGGCCGCCGGCCTCGTGGGCACCGAGGGCCCGGAACAGGACGTTTGCTCAGTGCTCTGTTGGAAGCTGTTCAAATGCAATTATGCTGTATGTCGTGGCGGAATAGATGACTTAGAGGTTCCACACAAATTGAATTTGAGGCCAGCTTGAAATTACATTAGATCTGGGGGCTTTGACCAAAGCCTGTCCGAATCCCCCTGCGTTCCCCTTAAGGTCATCTTTCTTTAATCATTCACTAATGTTTTTCCTGTTAGGGCACTGATGAATGGGTGACGTAAATCTCCTTCCCCACCCCCACCTCCTCTTTTGAATATTACACTGTAATATTTTATTAATTTGTCCTTTGGGGCTGCTATCAAAACAGCAAATATGAAACTAATTACCAAATCTCAAGAAACTGACTTTTCTCATTCCACCTTGTACTGTAAGTCTCAAAGGCAAAGATCAACGACCAGGATGTGATACAAGCCAAGGTGCTTTGATGCTCTGCTGTTGTCTGTAAGGACACTTTTTTACCACCTGAGAGACACCAAGGGAATGAAACAGATTCAACTCGTGAGAAAAATAAGGACTTGCCCCTCAGGGTGAGAAGCACGAATGCCCATTCTCAGATTAATAGCATCCCGTGTCTCTGATAATTACTTCATTTTTCTCAATATCCTTTTCAAGCAATAAACCATGAATCTCAGGAAATTATTAAAGGTATACCAAAGCTAGAACTCTTCCTTCATCTTTACTCTGTCTCTGCAAACTTTAGCAGGTTGGGTAAGTATGCAACCAATGTGTTTGTTAAGTGGTAAAATTTCTCTGATAAATTTAGAATTAGCTAAACTATGCACAGTAACTTTTTTTCTTCAATCAATCAAGAATCTGTTAGGAGACTTTCATAAGGAATACACAGCTTATGATGTCTTCTAGGTTCTCTCATCAGCAGAGCTAAAGCCAGGAAAGGTGATGAATGGTTTGGGAGAAATTTGGGGGGAAGAACTCAGAAGATGCTTGACAAAAATTCTGGGTAGACCACTTGACAAAATGGATATTTCAGCAAATTTGGCATCAGAATATATTTCTACAAAATACAAAGTAAAATGTATGTCACTCCCCATTAGTTCATTTATTAGCTTCTTTTTTTATTTAAAAAATTGTTAAATTAGAGTTGATTTACAGGATTTCAGGTGTACAACAAAGTGATTCAGTTACACACATACATACACACATATATAAATACACACACATATCTATATACATATATATTCTTTTCCATAGTTTTTGTTATAAGTTATTAACCCATTAGTTGTATATTGTATTCATTCAAGAAACATTTATTAAAAGCCTAGCATGTGCCAGGCTCTGTGTTGAACACTGAAGAGAGACTGATAAATAAGACACAGTCTCTGGCCTTAGGCCAATCTATGGCTAAGTAGTGGAGACAGAAAGAAGGAGCAGAGGGTGGCAGAGGATGAGATGTTTGGATGGCATCACTGACTCAATGGACATGAGTTTGAGCAAACTCCAGGAGATGGTGATGGACAGGTAAACCTGGTGTGCTCTGGTTCATGGGGTCACAAAGAGTCAGATATAACTTAGCGACTGAACAACAACAAAGGAAAGACAGACACATACACGAGTGATTTCAATGCATCATGTGAGGCACCACAGTATAGGGTTAACTGGTAGCATAAAGAAGGGCATTCTCAGCAATGCCTGGGAGGTAGCTCTTTCAAAGATCCTGATTCCATGGCAACAGTGAAAATGATCAAGACTCATACTGGAATTGAAGTATTTTTGAAGTTTAACATACACACATTATGTGCATATGTATAAACGAATGTGTACTTATTGGCAAATTTTCACTCAGTGAACACTTATGTAATCTGTCTCCAACTACACAAGCAGAGCGTGAGAAGATTCTGGAAGTCCCCTTGTTTCCTCCCCCATTGCCGCTCCACCTAAAGACGATGACTCTTCTAACACCGCTATTTACTCTTGCCTGCTTTTGCATTTTATGTAAATAGAATCATTCCGTAGGCTTCTTTTACATTTGGCTACTTTTCTCAGTTTTATATTAGTGAGGTTCATTTCTGTAGTGAAACAGCCTTCTCTGTGATACATTGCATTCTACTTTATGAATATGGCACAATTTATTTACCCACGCGTGTGTGATGGAATTTGGGTTGTTTCCTGTTTGGGTTGTTATAAATATTGTCTCTGGGAACACTTCTGCACATGTCTTGGTGAACATATGTATTCATTTCTCTTGAGTGAGTATATATCTAGGAGTGGAATTTCTGGATCATAAGGAATGCATATGTTCAACTCTTGTAGATACTGCCAGCAAGTATTCCAAAGTGGTTTTCAGCAGTTTACATGACCACCGTCTGTATCCTCCAGTTCCGTTCGCTCCACACCCTCCTCAGGGCTTGGCATTGTCTGTTTTTTCCACTTTAGCCATTCTTTTGGATATAGAGTAGTCTTTCATTGTGGTTTTATTTATGAAACCTAGGAGTTTTAAAATGATAAAAATCAGAGATGTGTTCCCACGGATAACTGCTCTGAATAGGGAGCTGGAAAACTTTTGGAAATGCAGAGGTTCAGTGATTTAATCTGCTGTCTGTGGGATTTGGAGCACTGTGGTGTTGTTGCAATACTCAGAATTACAAAGCATCTCCTCAACTCATGCCTCTTCCATAGTTTCTTTCACTCCAGCCTTCTGCTTTTTACCTCCCCACTGGCTTCCTCAAGCTCTAAAGTTAAGAGTGATGGTAGTAGCTGATACATGTCTGTGGGCTACTGTCTGCAAGGTCTTATTCCCAAGCAGTTTCGAGGTATATATTCTGTTAACCCTCACGACGATTCCATGAGTTAGATGGTGTTATTCACTCTATTTTACAGGTGAGAGGAATAAGGCACAGAGAGGGTGAGTAACTCATCCAGGTTTCGCAGGGAATCTTGGAGCCTGGCATTGAACCCAGGTGGAGAGTCTCTGAATCTAAGCTCTTGATCCTTATATTACTTTATGCTGGTGGAAAATGAAGCTTGCCTCTTTTCTTTCCAGTGTATATTTGTATTTTTCAAAGAGAATCATAATTTCTTGACATTCTCACCTAAAACACATATTCCATCAGTTACAAGGGACTTATTGACTGTGTGTCCTGAGCTATTGATAGACATGATGATGCATATAAGGTGAGGGGGTTAATAAGATTCTGCTCTTGTATAGATCCATAAACTTCCAAGTTCTTTTCCATCTGTCATTTCACTTGATCTTCATGAAAGTCAACTGAGGAGAGAATTTAGGACTGAGAAGTTAAGCGAGTGCCGAAGGTCAAATGGTGCATGAATACCAGAAGCAGGCTCTGAACCTCGATTTATATCTTGGGTTTTCCTGATGAACCTTAGATTGTGATGTGCAGAGACCTATTTGAATACAAATTCTGTGTAATCCACACCGAAATCCCTCCAGATTCTACATGTGAATCAGTTAACTCTTCAGTGAAAATCATCTATGTTGATTTTAATTTGCATATTTTAATTCTTTTTCCTCCCTCATTTCTTGTCTGTTTTTTGGAGGGTAGGGATTGTATTTTTAGTCATGCTGTCCTTAGTCACTCAGTTGTGTCCAACTCTTTGTGACCACATGAACTGTAGCCTGCCAGGCTCCTCTGTCCTTGGGGATTCTTCAGGCAAGAATACTGGAATGGGTTGCCATGCCCTCCTCCAGGGGAATCTTGTGAACTCAGGGATCGAACCCAGGTCTCCTGCACTGCAGGCAGATTCTTTACCATCTGAGCCACCAGGGAAGCCCTTTTTTTTTTTTTTTAGTAGTAGTAGTGATATCTAAATGGCTTCATAATGACCAAATTCAGTGCTTGCACTACTAATGAAAAGTTTGACTCAGTACTGGCTAATAACCAATAGGGCTTCCCTGATGGGTCAGTGGTAAAGAATACTTCTCTCAGTGCAGGAGACATGGGTTCCATCCCTGGGTAGGTAAGATCCCCCAAAGAAGGAAATGGCAACCTACTTCAGTATTCTTGCCTGGGAAATCCCATGGACAGAGGAGCCTCGTGGGCTACAGTCTATGGGGTGGCAAAAGAGTCAGATCCAACATAGTGACTAAACACCACCAATGACCAAAAATAGTACAATCCTTTTGTGTTTTTTGCTCATAAATGTCTACTCTTTTAGATTAATTGCCACAGAAATCTAAAGAAGAATCTGTTATTAGTGACTTTTATGCCATCCAGTGGACAACACTGTAATTTTCCTAACACTTATTCACTAAAGAAAACAAACTTAATTTCCTTGTGCCACCATGTTAATAAATGTTGACTCTAAAAAGGACATTAAATATTTCAGTGCCACCCAGCATGTAAACACCTATGTCATATGTTACTTCTAAACTTACATCTGTAATGTTGACGGAGAAGGCAGGGTCAAAATGAAAATGTGAAACTTGTGGACTCTGCCACAATGATATTCCCTGTTTCTTTGCAAGGACTTCTCTGAAACCAGAAAAACAAGTCTTCCCATCCTTTCCCCACATTTTCCAAATACGGAATTTTGTTGGAATTCGATAGGAGTCCTTCTTCTCAACTGCATATTCTTTGCTTCCATGGAACCCCAGGAATCACCCACTTCTTTTTCATATTGAGACACTTCTAGGACATTAATGAAATCATTTAGGGATGGTGTAACTAGCACTTAAAACTAAAATGGAGTAGAATAGAATAGAAAGGAAATATAGTGCATCCCATTGCTACATGAAGCTTGTTTCAGTTGGATGTGCATGAAAGTGATGTAATACTGAGTCCTGATGTGAATATATTTCTTACCATGGTTTTGTCTGCGCTAGTTATTTATCTTTTGTCTTTCAACTCCACATCCACCCTCTCTACACTGCTTTCTGATGTTGACATTGAATTCTTTTGTGCAGGGTGGTTCTATCAAGTTCTGCAACTAGGAAGTGCTGGAGGGTGAGGAGAATGTGGGAGGATGGAAGAAGAGGCTTCCTTTCTGTTTTTCTGTTTCCATCAGCATTGATCCAGCAACAGCATCAGCTCCAGCTTCAGGCTTTTCTCAGCTTCTTTCAGATCTCCAGCAGCAGAGGTACCAGGCAAAATCAGATGGTGTAACTCCTCAAATGTATGAATGTCAGCTCCTCGGAATCTTCCCTTCAAGCTCCTGGTTCTAACTAGTCCTTCTCTTATTCTCTGTTCCCCTTCCCAAGACTAGGGCTAATTGCTGCAGTTATTACCTCTAGATATGGTTTGCAATCCTAAAGGAAATCAACCCTGAATATTCTGGAAGGACTAATGCTGAAGCTAAAGCTCCAATACTTTGGCCACCTGATGCAAAGAGACAACTCATTAGAATAGACTGGGAAAGATTGAGGGCAGAAGAAGGGGATGACAGAGGATGAGATGGTTGATTGACATCACCGACTTGATGGACATGAGTCTGAGCAAACTCCAGGAGACAGTGAAGGATAGGGAAGCCTGGCATGCTGCAGTCCATGGGGTTGCAAAGAGTTGGATAGGACTGAGCGACTGAACAATAACAATTATTTTAGTGTTCCCTTTCTGTAGAGGCAGTTTGATTGTGGGTTGGAAAAGAATTTGCAGATGAGGCAGAATGAGAGGAGAATAGAGTTTATCAGAGTAGGTGATGCTGTTAGAACAGTGGGCCAACTCAAGGGAGAGCCAACCCCTTTCATGTGCTTGTGGCCAATTTTTATAGTCTCAATGCAAAGAAAATTCCTATGGGAATGGGTGATGTTAAGTCATTGGTCGGGGGTCTTTTGGTGCCTGATATAGAGATGGGTGCTGTGACAACTGGATGGCATAGCTCATGACAAAAAGGGTGGCTCATGACAATAGTTGCCATGGAGCTTGGCTAATCCTGGAAATATGGCCCTATGATCCCAACATGGGGCTCCACTCTTTCTGACTTTCAACATGGCAAACCAATTCTTTGTTCTAAATCCCTCTCTTTGAAATCCCTACAGTGATCTTCATTTTTTTGACTAAACCTTGAATGATACAGAGTCAAGAAAAGGAGTCGAAAAGACGTTGCCTTGGGCATTGACTCTCCAGTCGATGTCACTCATGTAATGTGTATCGCAGCATCTTGAACACCTTGGTGACTACTATACAACATCAATCACTGATGCTAGAAGGATGATTGGCTTACTCTGCTTTTTTCCGAAAGGAAAAAATAAGAAACAAGGCATGAAAAGTGTGTTCAATGTAGTTCCTGTAATTTTAGAGTTGAAAGCATCACAGCATTTATCCTGTATTATGATGTGGGATATAATACTATACCTTGTTGCTTAGTCACTCGGTTGTGTCCAACTCTTTGTGACTCTGCGGACTGTGGCCAACCAGGCTCCTCCGTCCATGGGATTCTCCAGGCAAGAATACTGGAGTGGGTTGCCATGCCCTCCTCCAGGGGATCTTCCTGACCCAGGGATTGAATCCAGGTCTCCTGCATTGGCAGGTGGGTTCTTTACCAGTAAGTCACCAGGGAAGCAAGATTATCTCTAGGAAGGGGCTAAAGAGGAACTGGTACCAGCTTTCCTGACACTTAGGTTATGCTAGCTGCAAGATGTGGTGCTGTGTTGGAAAGTGTTGGTGTCTATAAGTGTATAACTTCCCACCTCTACACACAAATTAAGTGATGAATCATTTACATCTACCCTGGGCAGTGACTAGTATTTGGTTTTATAAATTGAGAACACCAAGAGAAGGCTACCATCTTTCAGTTAGGAAGAGGAACTGAGAGATCCAGAGAACCAGTCACAAACTGGTAGCCCATGGGTTTCATCTGGATAGCAAATACCTTTTTTTTTTTTTTTTTGGCCCACAAAGTATTTTTTTTAATGTGAGTTAGTTGTCAAGATGTGAAAAAGATCCTATTTCCACAATCTCCAGGAGCTGAAGGAATACTGGGTCCTTGTTCCCACGGGCTACCAAGTATTTCCTGGGGCACTTTTTGTCTGGTTTCCCATAATCCCTGCTAGTCCTTTATACTTGGACTTTATTTTTTCCTTTATGTTGTCTGGCTGGCTCCTATGGATGTATGTGGGTTTTTTAATTTTTTTATTTTTAATTGGAGGATAATTGCTTTACAATATTGTGTTGGTTTCTCTCGTACAACAATGTGAATCAGCCATAAATAGACATGCATTCTCTCCTTCTTGATTCTCTGTCCTAGCCTCCTCCTGGAGAAGGCAATGGCACCCCACTCCAGCACTCTTGCCTGGAAAATCCCATGGACGGAGGAGCCTGGTGGGCCGCAGTCCATGGGGTCGCTAAGAGTCAGACACGACTGAGCGACTTCACTTGCAATTTCACTTTCATGCATTGGAGAAGGAAATGGCAACCCACTCCAAAGTTCTTGCCTGGAGAATCCCAGGGACAGGGGAGCCTCATGGGTGGCCATCTGTGGGGTCGCACAGAGTCGGACACGACTGAAGTGACTTAGCAGCAGCAGCAGCAGCTGCCTCCTCCTACCCACCACCCTCCCTGATCTTCTCACTGCTCTAGGTTATCACAGAGCACTGGGCTGAGCTCCCTGTGCTGTACAGCAGCTTCCCACTAGATATCTGTTCCACACGAGGGAGTGTACATGTCAATGCTACTCTCTCAATTTGTCCCCCCTTCTCCTTTCCCTCTCTGTCCACAAACCCATTCTCTACACCTGCGTCTCTATTCCTGCCTGGCAAATAGATTCGTCAGTACCATTTTTCTAGTACTATGTATATAAACATACATCTATGATATTTGTTTTGACTCTTGACCTAGAAGAAGAAGGGGCTTTCCAGGTTGTCCTAGTGGTTAAAAAACTCGCCTGCCAATGCAGGAGACATAAAAGACGTGGGTTTGATCCCTGGGTCAGGAAGATCCCCTGGAGGAGGGGATGGCAACACACTCCAGTATTCTTATCTGGAGAAACCCTTGGATAGAGAAGCCTGGCAGGCTTCAGTCCATGGGTTTGCAGAGTCGAACATGACTGAAGCAACTTAAGCACATACACACTAGAAGAAGCAAGCTAGACTGATACAGGCTGGTGGCAATGTGGCTCCAGGAGGGAAGGATAAAATAAATGCAGACTTCTTGGACAAGTGAGTTAGTAGGTATCAGACATCTGTCAAGGGTACTTGGGAATGTGTGAAGGAGAGCAAATGTGTTGTTTATGAAGCTGTGGTGTGTGACCTATCCCTACTTCCATCTTCCCATGAGAATATCAGTACAACCACCTTATTGGAGTTTGTGTGTGTGTGTTTTTTTTTTGTGTGTGTGTCTGTGTTGCTTTCTTTTGTGGCCAGATCATAGCCAGTGGACTAAGACTGATATAGACACAGGTGGAACTAGAGAAGAAATGGCTCAGGAAAGCTCAGACATAGGCCAGTTACATATTTTCTGAGTGATTAAAAAAAAGGACGTTTGGAAGTCTATAGATATGGCTATCTAAACGTTTGGTAATAGCCAGTTTTTTGTTGTTGTTGAAATATAATTGCTTTACAATGTTGTGTTCACTTTTGCTGTACAATGAAGTGAAATAGCTACATGTATACATCTATCCCCTACCTCCTGAGGCTCCCTCCCTCCCACTTCCCCCATCCTATCCCTCTGGGTCATCACAGAGCACCGAGCTGAGCTTCCTGTGCTTTCCAGCAGTTCTCACTGGCTATCTGTCTTACACAAGACAGTGTATATATGCCAGTCATATAATTGGTCCCACCCTCCCTGTCCCCTCCCCTGTGTCCACTTATCCATTCTCTATGTCTGCATCTCTATTCCTGCCCCACAAACAGGTTTATCTGTATCATTTTTCTAGGTTCCACATATATGCATTAATAGACGGTATTTGTTTTTCTTTCTGACTTACTTCACTCTGTATGACAGACTCTATGTCATCTACAAATGATCCTATTTCTTTCCTTTTAGTGGCTGAGCAATATCCCATTGTATATATGGACAATTAATCTTAATAGATGAGCCCCATTAACTTTAATCAGTCAAAAATACTTCTGCAAAAATAGTACTTCTTAACTTTTGCTTGATGATGTCATTTCTTTTTCACTTAACTCTCCTATGGTTTTATGTATTTATTTATTTTTTATGGTTTTTTTTTTTTTTTTGGCTGCTCTAGGTCTTTGTTGCTTAGTGGAGACTTTCTCTAGCTGCAGCAGAGGCTACTCTTGTTGCAATGTGTTGGCTTCTTATTGTGGTGGATTCTTTTGTTGCAGAACACAGGCTGTAAAGTATGCTAGCTTTAACTGTTGTGGCACAGGCTCTAAAGCATGGGCTTAGTAGTTCTGGCATATAGTATTAGTTGCTCAGTGGTATGTGGAATCCTCCAGGACCAAGGATCAAACCCACATCCCCTGCATTGCAAGGTGGATTCCTATCCACTGTGCCAGAAGGGAGGTCCTCTCCCATGGTTTAAAATACTTATTAGAACCATTCACCACTAGGTGTCAAACCTTTAAATGTATATTAATTTATGAATAAATTAACTGTATGTATAAACTACTTATCTACATATAAATATAAAACTTAGCAGTGTAGCTTTGAAATGCATGTATCCACTTACATGAGATACTTTTCCATAGTAAATACTATAGTACCACACAATCCATAGTTAGTTGAATTTGCAGCTATGGAGAAACTGCAGATATAGGAGTCTGACTATCAATTACATTAACCCTGAATTGTTCAAGGGTCAACTGTATATAGGAAGTTATGAAACTATATGCATAAAACAATATAGAGCTTTATATAATTATATAAGAGAACGTCCAGATGTACCAGCTGGATTTAGAAAAAGCAGAGGAACCAGAGATCAAATTGCCAACATCCATTGGATCATAGAAAAAGCAAGAGAATTCCAGAAAAACATCTACTTCTGCTTCGTTGACTATGCTAAAACCTTTGACTGTGTGAATTACAACAAGCTTAAAAATTCTTAAAAAGATGGGAATACCTACCTGCCTCCTGAGAAACCTGTATGCAGGTCAAGAAGAAACAGTTAAAACCAGACATGGAAAAACAGACTGGTTCAAAACTGGGAAAAGAATACATAAAAGCTGTATATTGTCACCCGGCTTATTTAACTAATATACAGAGTACATTATGCAAAATGCTGGACTGGATGAAGCACAAGCTGGAATCAAGATTGCCAGGAGAAATATCAAGAACCTCAGATATGCAGGTGATACTACCCTAATGGCAGAAAGCAAAGAGGAACTAAAGAACCTCTTGATGAAGGTAAAAGAGGAGAGTGAAAAAGCTGGCTTAAAACTCAACATTCAAAAAGCAAAGACCATGGCATCCAGTCCCATCATTTCATAGCAAATGAAAAAATTGGGGAAAAAATGAAAATAGTGACAGACTTCATTTTCTTAGGCTGCAAAATCACTGCAGATGGTGACTGCAACCATGAAATTAAAAGAAGCTTCCTCCTTGGAAGAAAAGCTATGATAAACCTATACAGTGTATTAAAAAGCAGAGACAATGCTTTGCCAACAAAGGTCCATATAGTCAAAGCTATGGTTTTTCCAGTAGTCATATACAGTTGTAAGATTTGGACCATAAAGAAGGCTGAGCACTGAAGAATTGATGCTTTTGAACCGTGGTATTGGAGAAGACTCTTGAGAGTCCATTGGACTGCAAGGAGATCAAACCAATCAATCCTAAAGGAAATCAACCCTGAATATTCATTGGAAGGACTGATGCTGAAGCTGAAACTGTGATATTTTGGCCACCTGCTGCGAAGAACCAGCTCATTTGAAAAGACTCTGATGCTGGGAAAGATTGAGGGCAGGAGGAGGAGGGGATGACAGAGGATGAGATGGTTGAATGGCATCACCAACTCAATGGACATGAGTTTGAGCAAGCTCTGGGAGATGGTGAAGGACAGAGAAGCCTGGCATGCTGCAGTCCATGGGGTCACAAAGAGTTGGACATGACTGAGCAACTGAACAACAAATATGCTTTGTAATAAACCAGTAATCTGGTGAATAAGTTGGTTTCCTGAGATCTGTGAGCTGTTCTAACAAGTTATTATAACAGAACCCAAGGAGGAGCTCATGGGAACCTCCAAAATGTAACTAGTGGTCAGAAACACAGGTAACTAGTATCTCGACTTGTAACTGGCAAATGGGGCCAGTCTTGGGATACTGAGCCCTTAACTGTGGGACCTAATGCTATCTCTGGAGAGTATTGGAACTGAGTTGAATTGTGAGGCATCCAGCTGCTGTCAGAGAATTACTTTTTGTGGGAAAAAAAAGCCCACGTATTGGAGTTGATGTCAGAATCACATATCCAAAGGAAATGACATCAGTATCTGGAAGAGATATCTGCACTCATGTTCACTATAGCATTATTCACAATAGCCAAGCTATGGAAGCAGTCTAAATATTTGTTCAATTTCTTATTATAAAGAAATTGTGGAGGGTTGAGGGGATAAGAGATGTTTTATTTATTTTTTTTGGTTACAGAAATTGGTTCAGGGTTGGGAAACAGGAAACAAGTTGATCCCTAGGTTGGGAAGAACCTCTGGAGGAGGGCATGACAACCCACTCCAGTGTTCTTGCCTGGAGAATCCCATGGACAGAAGAGCCTGGTGGGCTACAGTCCATAGGGTCACAAAGAGTTGGAGATGACTGAAGTGACTTAGCAAGAGTGCACAGAGAAAGAAGCTAGGTCATGGCACAGTGTTGGAACACGGGGTCAAGCCTTGTCTGAAGCAACTTCTATCCTTGAATTGTCAGTTGTGTGATCCGTCATCCCCATCCTACTCAAGGCAGATGGCTTTAATTTTTCATTTCTATATTTATAACTTGAGTCCTTTGACACAATATCTCAGGTAATATTACATCAGGAATAATTTCTGATGCCATTAAATAATCCTTCAGTTCAGTTCAGTTCAGTTCAATTGCTCAGTTGTGTCCAGTTCTTTGCGACCCCGTGAATTGCAGCACGCCAGGCCTCCCTGTCTATCACCAACTCCCGGAGTTCACTCAAACTCATGTCCATCGAGTCAGTAAAGCATGACTTTAAAAGTGTATGATATTGCACAGAAGGGATGTACCATCTTTTATTGAAACAGTTTCTACTGTTGAATATTTAGGTGGCCTCATAAGCTTTCAAGTATTTATATCAATTTCCTCAATCTCTGTCTACAATTCTACTTCATTCTGTTGTTCAAAATGGCCTTCTTGTTTCTGTCTTCTTTTATGAGCCTTATAGTTTTTCATAGGCAACACGATAAATCTATCATGTTCTATCCATCAAGAAATCCTTCCTTGTTTGCTTAAAATTTTATGTGTCACTTTTTGCAAGAAGCCTAACCTTAAAAACAGGGCTCAAACCCACTCATTACAATATAACTGACAAATGGTCAGTCTGCCAAATTATCCAGAGAAAAATATTTCTTGCTTAAAAGGAAGAAAATATAAGTGTCTGGTGAAAACATTCTGCTGTTTCCTCATTTCCTCACAGTGCTAGTACCTAGTAGGTATTCCATCAATACATTGAAAAAGTGAAAGTGAAAATCATTCAGTCGTGTCCCCTGGCTGTGTTTCACTGAGAGGTAAGATTTGTGAAGGCAGAGCCCTTGCTAATTGCTTCCTGTGGGATCCCAGTACTTAGTGCAGTACCAGTAAATATTCTGAAAGATTGAATGAATGATCACAATAGTAATAATAGCAGCAGCATCAACGGGTGTATGAGTTTTAGTTTTCTATCAGTTCAGTTCAGTTCAGTCACTTAGCCATGTCCGACTCTTTGCAACCTCATGAATTGCAGCACACCAGGCCTCCCTGTCCATCACCAACTCCCCGAGTTCACTCAAACTCATGTCCATCGAGTCAGTGATACCATCCAGCCATCCTATCCTCTGTCGTCCCCTTCTCCTCCTGCCCCCAATCCCTCTCAGCATCAGAGTCTTTTCCAATGAGTTAACTCTTCGCGTGAGATGGCCAAAGTACTGGAGTTTCAGCTTCAGCATCATTCCTTCCAAAGAACACCCAAGACTGATCTCCTTTAGAATGGACTGGTTGGATCTCCTTGCAGTCCAAGGGACTCTCAAGAGTCTTCTCCAACACCACAGTTCAAAAGCATCAATTCTTCGGCGCTCAGCTTTCTTCACAGTCCAACTCTCACATCCATACATGACCACTGGAAAAATTGTAGCCTTGACTAGATGGACCTTTGTTGGCAAAGTAATGTCTCTGCTTTTGAATATGCTGTCTAGGTTGGTCATAACTTTTCTTCCAAGGAGTAAGCGTCTTTTAATTTCATGGCTGCAATCACCATCTGCAGTGATTTTGGAGCCCCCCCAAAATAAAGTCTGCCACTGTTTCCCCATCTATTTCTCATGAAGTGATGGGACCAGATGCCATGATCTTTGTTTTCTGAATGTTGAGCTTTAAGCCAACTTTTTCACTCTCCTCTTTCACTTTCATCAAGAGGCTTTTTAGTTCCTCTTCACTTTCTGCCATAAGGGTGGTGTCATCTGCATATCTGAGGTTATTGATATTTCTCCTGGCAATCTTGACTCTAGCTTGTGCTTCTTCCAGCCCAGCATTTCTCAAGATGTACTCTGCATAGAAGTTAAATAAGCAGGGTGACAATATACAGCCTTGAAGCACTCCTTTTCCTATTTGGAACCAGTCTGTTGTTGCATGTCCAGTTCTAACTGTTGCTTCCTGACCTGCATAGAGGTTTCTCAAGAGGCAGGTCCGGTGGTCTGGTTTTCCCATCTCTTTCAGAATTTTCCACAGTCTACTGTGATCCACACAGTCAAAAGCTTTGGCATAGTCAATAAAGCAGAAATAGATGTTTAGTTTTCTATAGGAAAAGGAAACAGCAACCCACTCCAGTACTCTTGCCTGGAAAATCCCATGGATGGAGGAGCCTGGTGGGCTGCCATTTTTCGGGTCTCACAGAGTTGGACACGATTGAAGTGACTTAGCAGCAGCAGCAATATAGGTGCTGTAACAAATTACTCCAACTCAACCATTTAAAACTGTATACATTTATTACCTTATAGTTCTTTAGATCAGAAATCCAAAGGGGGATCAGGTCCTGGGAAAGAGTCTGTTTCCTTGCTCAACCAAATTGTCAGTAGAATTCTATCTCTTGCATCTATAGCAGCGATCCCTAACCTTGTTGGCACCAGGGACCAGTTTTGTGAAAGAGTATTTTTCCTAGGACTGGGCAGGGATGGTTTCAGGATGATTCAAGCGCATTACATTTATGCTGCTGCTGACCTGACATTAGGTGGAACTCATGTGGTAATGCGAGTGATGGGGAGTGGCTTTAAATACAGATGAAGCTTTGCTCACTTGTCCACCCACCACTCAGCTCCTGCTGTGCAGCCCAGTTCTTAATGGGCCACATACTTGTACCATGGGAGCCCCTGATTTATAGGGCTGAGGTCAGTGCGTCTTTGCTGGCTTTTGGCTGAGGAAAGTTCTCAGCTTCTAGAGGCTGTCTGCAATTTTTGGCTCGTGGTCCCTTTCTCCCTTTTCAGCCAGTATGGGATCTTTGAGTCTATCTCAGGTTGCATATCTCTTTCTCTGTTTCTTTTATTCCTTTCCCATCACTGTATTTCTCCTTCTGACCTCCTGCCTTCCTCTTCTATTCAGGGCTCATGTGGTTACACTGGGCCCATCCAGATAACCCAAGACAATATTCTTGCCCTAAAGTCAGCCATTTAGTCACATTGATTCCCTCTGCAACTTTAACTGCTTTTTGTCTTGTGACACGATGTATTCACATATTCTGGGGCTGTCTTTGGGGATCATTATTCTTCCTACCACGGTGGATTAGAAACTTTTTCTAGTATCCATTTAATATTCATAACTAAATTTTGATGAAAACTATTATTATTTTTACTGTTAGATGATAAAATAGAGGCCTGTGCATGGATGCACAGTTGTGTCCCACTCTTTGCGATCCCATGGACTATAGCTCTTCAGGCTCCTCTGTCCATGGGATTTTCCAGGCAAGAATACTGGAGTGGGTTGCCATTTCTTCTTCCAAGGGATCTTTCTGACCCAGGGATCCAACCTGCATCACTTGCATCTCCTGCATTGGCAGGTGGATTTTTATTTTTTACTACCCTGCCATCTATCTGGGAAGTCTAAAACTCTCTTACTATTAGTTATAAATATATAGAGAAATAAAAAATATAGTAGAACTAATATTTCTTTAGTACACTATAATTTAAAGCATTAGAATTAAAGTTATACCTTTGCAAAAAAATTTTTTAAAAGCTCAGAGTCTTGAGTCAGAAACACTGCTCTTCTTGTCCTGACAGCCATTTACTAGTTTAGTGACATTATGTCTCAATTAAACACCTTTAACTTCTGTTTTAAGATCAGAATGAGAAATTTAGAATAGCAGTTCAGTTTAAAAGCAAGAAGAAGCAGTGCTGCTTACTTCTTGAAACACTTTTGTGTAAGACCATAGGAGTCTTTAAAAAATATATTTTTTAATGTATTTATTTTTTGGCTGTGCTAGATCTTCATTGCTGTGCATGAGCTTTCTCTGGTTAGCGTGAGCAGAGGCTACTGTCTAGTTACAATGCACAGGCTTCTCATTGTAGTGGCTTCTCCTGTTGCAGAGCACAGGCTCTGGAACATGTGGGCTTCAGTACTTGTGGCACACGGGCTTAGTTGCCCATGGCTTGTGAATCTTCCTGTACCAAGGATCAAGCCTGTGTCCCCTGCCTTGGCAGGCAGACTCTCAAACACTGGACCATCAGCGAAGTCCAAGACTGTAAGATTAAGACAAGAGGCATTTTTCTGTTCAGCACTTCTAAGTTGCTAAATATATATGTGTTCATTCCTTCTTTTAACTCTGTCCACTTTTGTGTCTGTATCTAGAAGTTATGTAGCAAGATCTATGCAAATTTAAGATTGTTTTAATCTCTTGTTCAGTTGACCTCTTAATAATTATGAAATGCCCCTCTTTTTCCCTAGTAATACATCTTGTCTCAAAGCCTATTGGGTCATATAATAGCATAGCTACCCCAGTTTTATTTGTGCTGGATTTTGCATGGCATATCTTTTTCCATATCTTTCTACCTGCAGACTTTCTGTATCCTTAGAGTAAAAGTGTGCCTTCTGTTATTAATCATGTATGACTGGGGCTTATCCTCTTTATACAGTCTTCTATGTTTAGTTCATTACCCAGTTAATATGATTATTAACAAAATAGAGTACAAGTTCTCACTTTACTATTCATTTTGTTGGTCCCTTCTCTTCTTTATTCCTTCATCCCTCCTTTCTTCCCCACTTTTGACTTAATGAAATTTTTCTTTATTCCACTTTTAGTTTTCTACTGGCCATTTAGTTAGATTCTTTTAAAGTTTTTTCTATGGTCAGCCTAAATATTAAAATGCACATTCTTGACTTATTACAGTCTGCGTTAAATGAGTAACTCCATCACTTTCTGAAAGACGTAAGTTTATTTCCATACTTTGACTGCATTTACTCCCTTCTTGTCCACTTTGTTTTCACATATTTTTCTTTTATCATATGTTTCAGCCTGTATGGGACATTATTATTACTTTTATTTTAAACTGTTATTGTTTATTTGTATACACACACACACACATATATATATATTAGAAATACTCATATATTCTTTCCAGGGTTCTTTATTCTTTCCTGATATCCTGTGTTTCAGCGGAAATAATTTCCCTCCAATTGGGAAAACTTCCTTTAGTATTTCTTCTAGTGAAGGTTTGCTGGAAATACATTCTCTCAACTTTTGTTTATCTAAAAACATCTTTATTATATCTTCATTTTTGAAGGATATTTTCACCGGCTATAGACTTCAAGGTGGGTAGCTAATTTCCTTTTCCTTTCAGCAGCTTCAAGATGTCATTCTCTTTTCTTCTGTGTTTCCTGGTTTCTGTTGAAAAGTCAGCTGTCAGTTTCATTGTCATTCCTTTAAAGGTTGTATGTTTTTTTCTTCTTCAGCTGATTTTAAATTTCTCCTCTTGTTGTTGATTTTCAGCAGTGTGACCATGCTGTGTCTCAGTGTGGTTTTCTTTGTATTTACCCTGCTTGAGGTTTGATAAAATTCTTGAATCTGAGTTGATATTTTTACCAACTTTGAAATTTTATTGGATATTATCTTTTCAAATATTGTTTCTGTTCCATTTTTTCTTTCTCCATTTTTTGTCTCCTTCTAGGATTCCAATTCAGAAAAGGCAATGGCACCCCACTCCAGTACTCTTGCCTGGAAAATCCCATGGACAGAGGAGCCTGGTAGGCTGCAGTCCATCGGGTCACTGAGGGTCGGGCATGACTGAGTGACTTCACTTTGACTTTTCACTTTTCACTTTCGTGCATTGGAGAAAAATATGGCAACCCACTCCAGTGTTCTTGCCTGAAGAATCCCAGTGACAGGGGAGTCTGGTGGGCTGCCATCTATGGGGTGGCACAGAGTCAAACACGACTGAAGTGACTTAGTAGTAGTAGTAGTAGTAGTAGGATTCCAATTACATATAAATTCAACATTTTTACTAATACCACATTTCTTTTTATGCTCAGCTCTGTTTCTTCTAATCTTTTTTTCCCCTATGTTTCAGTTTGAGTGTCTTCAATTGATTTATCTTTGTTTTAAAAAATATATAAATTTATTTATTTTAACTGGAAGCTAATTACTTTACAATATTGTATTGGTTTTGTCATACATCAACATGAATCTGCCACGGGTATACATGTGTTCCCCATCCTGAATCCCCCTCCCACCTCCCTCCCCATACCATCTCTCTGGGTCATTCCAGTGCACCAGCCCCAAGCACCCGGTATCATGCATTGAACCTGGACTGGCGATTCATTTCTTATATGATATTATACATGTTTCAATGCCATTCTCCTAAATCATCCCACCCTCTCCCTCTCCCACAGAGTCCAAAAGACTGTTCTATACATCTGTGTCTCTTTTGCTCTCTCACATACAGGGTTATCATTACCATCTTTCTAAATTCCATATATATGTGTTAGTATACTGTATTGGTGTTTTTTCTTTCTGGCTTACTTCACTCTGTATAATCGGCTCCAGTTTCATTCACCTCATTAGAACTGATTCAAATGTATTCTTTGTAATGGCTGAGTAATACTCCATTGTGTATATGTACCACAGCTTTCCTATCCATTCGTCTGCTGATGGACATCTAGGTTGCTTCCATGTCTTGGCTATTGTAAACAGTGCTGCAATGAACATTGGGGTACATGTGTCTCTTTCAATTCTGGTTTCCTCGGTGTGTATACCCAGCAGTGGGATTGCTGGGTCATATGGCAGTTCTATTTCCAGTTTTTAAAGGAATCTCCACACCGTTCTCCATAGTGGCTGAACTAGTTTGCATTCCCACCAACAGTGTAAGAGGGTTCCCTTTTCTCCACACCTGCTCCAGCATTTATTGCTTGTAGACTTTTGGACAGCAGCCATTCAGACTGGCATGAAATGGTACCTCATTGTGGTTTTGATTTGCATTTCTCTGATAATGAGTGATGTTGAGCATCTTTTCATGTGTTTGTTAGCCAACTGTATGTCTTTGGAGAAATGTCTGTTAGTTCTTTGGCCCATTTTTTGATTGGGTCGTTTATTTTTCTGGAATTGAGCTGCTAGAGTTGCTTGTATATTTTTTAGATTAATTCTTTGTCAGTTGCTTCATTTGCTATTATTTTCTCCCATTCTGAAGGCTGTCTTTTCACCTTGCTAGAGTTTCCTTTGTTGTTCAGAAGCTTTTAATTTTAATTAGGTCCCATTTGTTTATTTTTGCTTTTATTTCCAGTATTCTGGGAGGTGGGTCATAGAGGATCCTGCTGTGATTTATGTCAGAGAATGTTTTGCCTATGTTCTCCTCTAGGAGTTTTATAGTTTCTGGTCTTAGGTTTAGATCTTTAACCCATTTTGAGTTTATTTTTGTGTATGGTGTTAGAAAGTGTTCTAGTTTCATTCTTTTACAAGTGGTTGACCAGTTTTCCCAGTACCACTTGTTAAAGAGATTGTCTTTTCTTCATTGTATATTCTTGCCTCCTTTGTCAAAGATAAGGTGTCCATAGGTGCATGGATTTATCTCTGGGCTTTCTATTTTGTTCCATTGATCTATATTTCTGTCTTTGTGCGAGTACCATGCTATCTTGATGACTGTGGCTTTGTAGTAGAGCCTGTAGTCAGGCAGGTTGATTCTTCCAGTTCCATTCTTCTTCCTCAAGATTGCTTTGGATATTCAAGGTTTTTTGTATTTCCATACAGATTGTGAAATTATTTGTTCTAATTCTGTGAAAAATACCGTTGGTAGTTTGATAGGGATTACATTGAATCTGTAGATTGCTTTGGGTAGTATACTCATTTTCACTATATTGATTCTTCTGATCCATGAACATGGTATATTTCTCCATTTATTAGTGTCCTCTTTGATTGTTTTCACCAGTGTTTTATAGTTTTCTATATATAAGTCTTTAGTTTCTTTATGTAGATACATTCCTAAGTGTTTTAAAGGAATCCAAATTGGAAAAGAAGTAAAACTCTCACTGTTTGCAGATGACATGATCCTCTACATAAAAAACCCTAAAGACTCCACCAGAAAATTACTAGAGATAATCAATGAATATAGTAAAGTTTCAGGACATAAAATCAACACACAGAAATCCCTTGCATTCCCATACACTAATAATGAGAAAATAGAGAAATTAAGGAAACAATTCCATTCACCATTGCAATGAAAAGAATAAAATACGTAGGAATATATCTACCTAAAGAAACTAAAGACCTATATATTGACTTATCTTTTAATGCAATCATGCTATTTTCTGTAGGTCAACCTACTATTATTCAATAACTTTTTATTTTCACATATTATATTTTATAGTTCTAGAGCAATTGATTCTTTGTAAGAAATCCCAGTTTTCTTTTGGAATTCTACATCTTTTCATCATCCCCCCTCTTTTTTTAATTTGCTATATTAGAACTGGCTATTTCAAAGCCGTTGTGTGCTTATTCCAATAACTCAATCATTTAAAGATCTCCTACCATGATATTTTATTTCCTTGATTATTAACCACATTTGCCAAGTTCTCTACAAATCAAGTAAATTTTAATTGTATGACAAACACTGGTCTAATTCCGGCTGATAACTCCTACCAGTGAGCTTTCCATGTTAGGAAGATAGTGTTAGAGACTGCTCATCTTATCCCAGCCTGCCTTATGCTGAGTTGGGACTGGGTTGCAGGTTAATATGACTCAGTTTGAACCAGTTCACCTGTTTCACAGGCCTGATTTTCCACGCCTTTTTGTGGAAAGCCTGCCTGGCAGGTTTCTACCATGTTAACCATGAAAGACTGTGGAAGGCTCAGTCTGCCCTACAGAGGCTTGGAACTTGGTGTGGTCTTTTGCCTCCTGCTTCCCCTGCTTCCAACTTTGGCAAATGTTTTTAGAAGTCCAGCCAGATATTGGAGACAGGTCCCATCCTCAAGTGAGACTTTGTCTCTTATACATCCTGGTACTAAAGGAGATTTCAGTTTGCTTTATAAAAGCTTCCTACTTCCAGAATTTAACAGATATGCTGTGGGAAAACCCAACCATGGGTTAGAATGACTGAAGTTTCCAATTGTCCCGCCAACCCACAGGACCACTAAAAGCTTCGAGGATTTCTCATTCTCCCAGTGAAGATCTTTTGTGTGGGCCAAACCCAATCATCAGCCCATGTCTAGAACTGGCAAATCTTCCACAGAAAGTTGTCTGAAACAGACTGCTCATCTCAGAGGGCTTTCTCTTCTATGAATTGTTGAATTCTCTTGATTCGTTAACTTTCTAAGGTGTTTTAAAATAAAACTTTGTGCTTTGCAATGTAACTTTTTAAAAAAAGTGATGGTAGTAGAAATAGTATAAATATTATGACCTACTATTTCCTACTTGGAAACAAAATACTAAATAAATATATTTGAATGAATGAATAAATTTCTCAAAAGGTTGCTGTGAGAATGCAATGCATATAAATTATGTAGCACAATAACTTTTATTGATACTTTAAATTTATGTAAGTTATTGCTGCAACTGACTTACAGTCTTCACCTTCCACTCTGTTGGTCCTAGATTTCACTTTGAGTTTAGCCGTATTTCCCTCTTTAGGCTTTTCTATCCACCTATAGTTGCTCAGTCATGTCCAACTCTTTGTGACACCGTGGGCTGTAACTCACCAGGCTTCCCTGTCCATGAGATTCTCCAGGTGAGAATACTGGAGTGGGTTGCCATGACCTCCTCCAGGGGACCTTCCCAACCCAGCTATGGCAAGGTGGGTCCTTTACTGTCTGAGCCACCAGGGAAGCCATCTTAGGCCTTTAAGAACATCTAACTCTGCTTACATCTCATTCTTTCATGGCTGAGTAATTTTGTCCCCTTGCTTAACCTTTGCATAATTTGGAAGTGTCTTGCTTCCTTAAATGTTCTTCTTTCTTTTCTTTGTGTCTTGCCATAGACTTAAGATCATATCTGCCATGCTGTGGTCACCACACAAAACGGTGGGTCCTGTGTCACAGTGATCATGTCAATGTTTTCTGCCTGGTAATCTTCAGCAAAGTTGGCAAATGAAAGGATCTGTCATGTAGCTCAATTCATTTATTAGGAGTAAACATACTCTGGAAACATTGAGACTATTACAGCACTAGATGCAGTTTGAAAGAACAGAAGTGGCGAGTTATGGGACACAGTGAAACCTGGAATGCAAAGTAACAGAAGCTGATGTCAGTATTCACACAGCATTAAAATATTCTAGGTGTACTATCAATACTAATTATCTTTTGGTTCTATAATAAGCTTGCCATAGAAGGTTTCTTCATGGGTAGCTATCATTAAATTGCCATAGAAGGTTTCTTCATGGGTAGCTATCATTAATATCTCTTCCCCAACCAACCACTAAAAAGACACAAACAAACAAAAGCCATGAGATCAATAACTCTATTACTCCCACTCTCAGTTGACCTAGTTGCTCCATTTCCAAGCAGTTTTCTGCAGTGTGTAGAAGCCATAGGCAGCTGTAAGGAGGAATTAAACTCTCTAGGATAATTCTTTCAAGTTATTTACTGTTTGGTTATGATTCTTCCCCCTTGGCTCATCCATAAGGTAGAGCAGTGACATTAAGAAAGTGACTAGGGCTTGCTTTCTATTATCTTTAACCTTGGGTGTATATGAAAGTTTTACCACACTTTAATTTCCTTCTACATGAAAGTGGCTTAATATGGCCTCCCTACTCTGTAACATGTCATTATATTTATGAGCATTTGCCTAGAACACTGTACTTTAAATGTACTTTATAAATCACGATTCAGCTATTCAACACACAGCCCTGTGAACTAGGTCAGCTGAATTATCTCCACCTTATAGGTGTGCAAACAGAGAGATTAAGTGAATTAGAGACATGCCTAAGGGTATGCAGTAAGCCAGAATAGAGAAGCATGTCAGAACTCATGAGTTCTTTATGCTCAGTACTTGCATGACCCTAAACACATTCAGTTCAGTTCAGTTTAGTTCAGTCACTCAGTTGTGTCCAACTCTTTGTGACCCCATGAATCACAGCACGCCATGTCCATCACCATCTCCCTGAGTTCACTCAAACTCACGTCCATCGAGTTGGTGATGCCATCCAGCCATCTCATCTGCTGTCGTCCCCTTCTCCTCCTGCCCCCAATCCCTCCCAGCATCAGGGTCTTTTCCAATGAGGCAACTCTTCACATGAGGTGGCCAAAGTACTGGAGCTTCAGCTTTAGCATCATTCCTTCCAAAGAAATCCCAGGGCTGATCTCCTTCAGAATGGACTGGTTGGATCTCCTTGCAGTCCAAGGGACTCTCAAGAGTCTTCTTCAACACCACGGTTCAAAAGCATCAGTTCTTTGGTGCTCAGCTTTCTTCACAGTCCAACTCTCACATCCATACATGACCACTGGAAAAACCATAGCCTTGACTAAACGGACCTTTGTTGGGAAAGTAATGTCTCCGCTTTTCAATATGCTATCTAGGTTGGTCATAATTTTTCTTCCAAAAATGGGAATACCAGACCACCTGACCTGCCTCTTGAGAAACCTATATGCAGGTCAGGAAGCAACAGTTAGAACTGGACATGGAACAACAGACTGGTTCCAAATAGGAAAAGGAGTACATCAAGGCTGAATATTGTCACCCTGCTTATTTAACTTCTATGCAGAGTACATCATGAGAAATGCTGGGCTGGAGGAAGCACAAGGTAGAATCAAGATTGCCGGGAGAAATATCAATAACCTCAGATATGCAGATGACACCACCCGTATGGCAGAAAGTGAAGAGGAACTAAAAAGCCTCTTGATGAAAGTGAAAGTGGAGAGTGAAAAAGTTGGCTTAAAGCTCAACATTCAGAAAACGAAGATCATGGCATCTGGTCCCATCACTTCATGGGGAATAGATGGGGAAACAGTGGAAACAGTGTCAGACTTTATCTTTTGGGCCTCCAAAATCACTGCAGATGGTGACTGCAGCCATGAAATTAAAAGACGCTTACTCCTTGGAGGAAAAGTTATGGCCAACCTAGATACATTACGTACATTTTAAGATTCTGAAACACAAATAATTTCTTACTAATGTGATGCCAGAGTAGTGCCAGAAAGTTGAGAGGTGGTGGGATCTTACTTGCACTTGGATTTTTAATCTACCTGCATGTGAAGGCAAATGCAATCTATAAGTTTTATTAAAATATTATTTTGAGAAATTCCATTGATTTTTAAAATGTGTGTTGAGCTGCTTCTGAATTTTCACATTACCATCAGCAGGTCACAATAGCCCAGTCAGGAAGGAGAAAAGAGAGATGCTCACAGTTTCAAGTTCAGTGGTAAGTTGTAGAACTCCAACTCCAACTCTCATTTTGATTTGCCCACAATAAAGCCTATCATTGCTGTGGTCAGCCTTTCAAGGGAAAAGCCAAAAGCCTATTCTCTCATTAATAAGCGTGCCAGGGCCAGTGCTGGATTCTAGGGAAACAATTTTTAAGTACAGTTCAAAACAAAGTAGGGTTCAAAGTGTTTCCAACAACCCATGTTGTGTAAGCACATTAGCTTCTTGGCCTCGAATCAGTGGTTTCCTTCTCTGTTGCATGTGCCATGCCCATTCTGGCCTCAATGTGGCCAAGAGTCCTGTGATTAACTGGCTACAGGAAAGGCAGCAACAGCAACCAACCTAATTTTAAACCCTTGACATGGCAGCTCCACACTTAAGCACAACAAATACGGCCGGATCAGAGGCTTTTTCATTAACCACACTTGATGGGAGGAAATGGTAATTCTTAAGAAAGAATAGAAATAATGGGCTTTGGGCCTCAAGCATTAATCTGCTGTAGATCTCCAGGCCGGGAGGGGTGACCACACAGGAGGAGGACAAGCAAATTCGAAAAGGAACTCTGTGGAAGTGAATCATGCTCAGAGTAACAAGTTTGTTTTTTTTTTTTTTCTTTCCTGAGTTATTGGTTGGGTGCTCTTGAGCCAAATACCAGAGGGGAACGAGGGGGCAAAGAGACTGGGGTGGGAGTCGAGGCAGTTGTCCACGATGGTGCCAGCGGGGAATTTCAGAAAGGGTCGTGCTGTGGCTAGTTTTTCCAGCTAACTGCCTCAACTCAATTTTGCTAAGAGACATCTTTAGCAATCTTGCACTTGCCTCCAGAGGAATGTGACAAACAACTAAAAAACAATTCAGTTGTCCCACTTCTTTCCTTTTCTGCTTAATAATAGCTTTCTATCTTTTGATGTGCTGATTTTTAAAAAAGAAATTGTTTTAAATAACATTTTGCTACTGGCAGCAATTGATTGCTTGAAAGACCAGATCCATTCACACATACACACACGCATATGGGCTCAAATGCAGAAATTTTGAAACATTTGGTCATTTTAATATTAATTTTTCAAATTATGGAGAATTTTACCTACTTTTTCTCAACCAAACTCAACACTCAAATGGTTTCTCTTATGTCTTCAAATAATCTGTAAGGAAATACAGTTTAGAGAATTGGATGAATAGGATTAAACTGTTTCTTGCTACCTTATGCTATTTATTTACTTCCTGTGCCAAAACTAACTTCCCAGGTGGTGCTAGTGGTAAAGAACCCACCTGCCAATGCAGGAGACATAAGAGACGCAGTTCCAGTCTCTGAGTCAGTAAGATCCCCTGGAAGAGGGCACAGCAACCCATCCCAGTATTCTTGCCTGGCGTATCCCATGGACAGAGGAGCCTGATGGGCTACAGTCCATGGGGTTGCAAAGTCGGACACAACTGATTAACACAACACTGAAACTTTTACATCAGCCCAGAGGTTTGCACTAAATATCTAATGACCTACAGGTTTCCTCATTTCTTTTAAAAACCCAGAAGAAAAAAAAGAGAGAAGATAAAACGCCAAATAATCTTCATGCTGTTAGCTTGAGCTGACCTATGCTCTTAGGCAGAGCTATTAAACACTTTATAATGTCTTATGTCTTAAGGTCTTAGGGCAGAGCTATTAAACACTTTCTTCCCCATTTTTAGAGTAGTAGTGGGAGAACTAAGCCTCCCATTTGGTCCTCTTCTCCAGGAGTCTTCCCGTAGAAATAGGACATTTCTATGCTGTGGAGCCAACTAGCTGTAGCCTACTAGTTCATCTTACTCTTTTCTTCTTTGCCTTATTAAGATCAAGTATCCAATACTCACCATTTTCTACTTTACTGTTGAAGTAGTAACACCGTCTGGCTGACCCCTTCCTCTATCAGGTACTTGGAACAAGGATCCCTGACATTTGTATAAAAGCTGCAGTAGGTTATTATAGCCACGTTTGGACTTTCTCTCTAATGGATGGTGTCACAACCATAAGCTAGAATGCACTATAAATGTTAAACATCTGCAACATATTTATACTTATCAGCATAAGAGAGCTTCATGATATGTTAAATGGAAAAGGCAGATTACAAAACACTGTACTGTGTGGGTCACAATTAACTGTGGAAAATTCTGAAAAAGATGGGGATAGCAGAGCACCTGTCCTGCCTCCTGAGAAATCTATATGCAGGTCAAGAAGCAACAGTTAGAACTGGACATGGAATAACAGACTGGTTCCAAATCGGGAAAGGAGTACATAAGGCTGTATATTGTCATCCTGCTTATTTATGCAGAGTACATCATGAGAAATGCTGGGCTGGAGGAAGCACAAGCTAGAATCAAGATTGCTGGGAGAGATATCAATAACCTCAGATACGCAGATGACACCACCCTTATGGCAGAAAGCTAAAAAGAACTAAAGAGCCTCTTGATGAAAGTGAAAGAGGAGAGTGAAAAAGTTGGCTTAAAGATCAACATTCAGAAAACAAAGATCATGGCATCCAGTCCCATCACTTCATGGGAAATAGATGGGGAAACAGTGGCAGACTTTATTTTGGGGGGCTTCCAAATCACGGCAGATGGTGACTGCAACCATGAAATTAAAAGATGCTTACTCCTTGGAAGGAAAGTTATGACCAACCTAGACAGAATTGTAAAGTAAAATAAAAAATAAATTAATTAATTTAAAAAAAAAAAGCAGAGACATTACTTTGCCAACAAAGGTCCATCTAGTCAAGGCTATGGTTTTTCCAGTGGTCATGTATGGATGTGAGAGTTGGACTGTGAAGAAAGCTGAGAGCCAAAGAATTGATGCTTTTGAACTGTGGTGTTGGAGAACTCTTGAGAGTCCCTTGGACTGCAAGGAGATCCAACCAGTCCATTCTGAAGGAGATCAGCCCTGGGATTTCTTTGGAAGGAATGATGCTAAAGCTGAAGCTCCAGTACTTTGGCCACCTCATGCGAAGAGTTGCCTCATTGGAAAAGACTCTGATGCTGGGAGGGATTGGGGGCAGGAGGAGAAGGGGACGACAGCAGATGAGATGGCTGGATGGCATCACCGACTCAGTGGACATGAGTATGGGTGAACTTCGGGAGTTGGTGATGGACAGGGAGTCCTGGTGTGCTCCGGTTCATGGGATCTCAAAGAGTCAGACACGACTGAGCTACTGAACTGAACTGAACTGATATGCAGTATAGAGCTGCTTCCCTGGTGGTGCCAATGGTAAAGGACCTGCCTGCCAATGCTGTCGATGTAAGAGATGTAGGTTTGATCCCTGTGTTGGGAAGATCCCCTGGAGAAGGGCATGGCATAAGTCCAGTATTCTTGCCTGGAGAATCATCCCATGCACAGGGCAGGCTGGTGGGCTACAGTCCACGTGGTTGCAAAGAGTCTGACATGATTGAAGCGATTTAACATGCAGGCATACACAGTATACAGTTTGATCTCCTTTTATAACTATATATGCATTTTTAAACACCTGAAGGCATATGTAACAATGTTTCAGTGAAAAACCTTTGAAGAATTGGTGTTGTTTTCCTTTTTCCTCTTATCACTATTTCTAAAATGTTTTTTAATCCTCATATATAATAGTGCAGTAAAATTAATTCAGTCTTTAAACTTCTTCAAATTTAAAAGTGATAGACAAAGAAAGACGTTTATCAAGAAAGCGTATGTTCTTTTGTAGCCTAGAGGAAAATGTGTTGTCTATGTAACATTTTTTCAGATGAATGAAAATAGTAATAATAAATAGTACTGTACCGAGTGCTCTATTAATATTATCATAGCCTTCACAATAATTGGGCAAAATAGATATTACTCTTATTATCTCCCCCATTTTACAGAAAACGGAGGGTTCCTAGAGTCTATCTAATTTGTTCAAGTTATAGGGCTTCAGCTCTTTTGCATAGTTTATTTCACCCTCTTTTACAGTGGACTGTTAAGGTATATATTTAATGCAAGGCTGATTTATCTACATTTGATAAATGAGAAAAAATGAGACTGAGGGAAGTAATGTGAGTGACCCAAGTGTTCATGTGGTAGATGTAACTAATACCTGAGGTTTTAAATTCTTTACTCCAGTGTTCTTTCTACCACACCTTTATTTTTACAATAACCTTGAAAAGTGGAACATTCATGGTTATACAAGTAACTGTCTGCAAAAGAATAGCTGGACACTAGAAATGGTGCTTTCCAGAAACTAAGTTTTCCTTTTTTTATGATGATTTAAGAGATGAGTTTTCTTCTCTTTGTGGCAGTTTAAGTTTGCCTCAGTGTTTCCTTATGGCAGTTAAAAAGTTTGCCTCAGTGTTTTATTTTTGGAATAAGAGTAAGGAATCCAAGAAAAATTCCAGAATTTTTCTTAATAAACAGAATTTTTAAGGGCCTTCTTGTTGGTCTTTCAACATGTTGGGTGGTGGGTATTGGTGATGCATTCATTTCATTTATTTTATTCATTCTAACATGTCCTTTTTTCTCTAATATTTATTAAAAGCTGACCCTGCACCAAGCTCTGAGTTAGGAGTTAAGATGCCAGTTTGTACAGGAGGGACCCTCCTGCTGTCATGAAACAAATTTGGGAATGACTAAACATACTACCCATGTGGAGCCATTAACATCTGAACAGTTAAAGAAACTCAATTCTTATGGACTAGAACATTAGCTCATGGAAATGATAAATGTGTTATGGGAGGTACCTGGGAAGACTCTTGGGCAAAGCATTCCTCTGTTAGGAGGTGATCATTTGTAGATTTCTTAATAAACTTTGTTTAGTAAGTGAAGGGAAAGATAAACATTAATTGAGTACCTACCAAGTACTGCTAACCCACTCAGTCCCTATGAAGATGCCAGGAAATAGGTATCACCGTCTCTATACACAGGAAGAAAAGAGGGGTTTGCTTTTGTCTTAGTTACTAAGTTGTGTCCTCCTCTTTGCAACCCCATGGACTGTAGCCTGCCAAGTTCTCCTTTCCATGGGATTTCCCAGGCAAGAATACTGGAATGGGTTGCTATTTCCTTCTCCAGGGGACCTTCCCAACCCTGGGATCGAACCCACGTCTCTTAAGTCTCCTGCGTTGGCAGGCAGATTATTTACCACTGTGCCACCTAATGGTTAGCATTTTTTAGTAATAATACATTTTTATTATGCACATACCTCATTTTTAGATTAAGGTATGTATTTTGATACTGATATTTATTTTATTGGAACTAAGCCTGAAATATCTCTGAGGTATGCCTGTATTTCAAAAATAATACTATGGATTTGAAACATCATTAGAAATATAGATCTCATTATGTTCTGTTCCCTCTGCCTAAATACTGATAATACTTTTCATTTTGCTCCCCCTTATGCCTACGTTGGGGCTTCCCAGGTGGCTCAGTGGTAAAGAATCTGCCTGCAGTGCAGGAGACATGGATTCAATTCCTGAATCGGGAAGATCCCCTGGAAAAGAAAACGGCTACCCATTCCAGTATTCTTGCCTGGGAAATCCCATGGACAGAGGAGCCTGGTAGGCTAGAGTCCATGGGGTCACAAAAGAGCTGGACACAACTTAATGACTAAACAACAGCAGCAACATGCCTTAAAGCTGTTTACCTGATCTTTCTAGACATAGGTAAGCATGGTGGTTCATGTACTGCTTAGATATAAAAATGTCTCTGGAATTAAATGGTTAGGTGATACAGGTTTGCTGAAATTTATGAGAACAAATGCTAGAGTCCCTAAGTATTTTTAAATTTGTAAATAAAACCTCATTTAAAAACAAAAACAAAAACAAGTGACAACTGAACTCACCTCTCACACTGTTATAAACACCAGTTTCTCTATTATATATACTGCAGCACTTAAGTGTTTGTGACTTGGGTTGGCGTCAGTGGCAAGAGTCACTTTATCAGAAACAAGAAAGAAGGATTGATTTCAGAATAAAATAAACATTTACAAGGAATAAAGCCTCTTTACTCAGAGTAGTAGCTAGTAGAATTAAAACTATCTTTCTCCTCCCCATCTACCATAGGTTGGAGACTTCAGGAAATTATAGTTCTGACTTCTTTATGATTCTGTCTTCCATAGAGTCACTATCTTATTTCTCTTGGATATGATTCATCCAAGTAGCCTGACCGCCCTGTCACAGGGGGAAGTGGTTCCCAGCAGTACTGCCCTGCGTTCCATAAATACTCTGCTGACCCCACCTGAATATGTACACAAAGGTCATCCATGAATGTTAAGTGTAGGGAATGCCTCTGTAATTGGTGATATTTAAATACATGTTATGGATACTCCTGGGCGTTCTCTCTCCCTCTCTGTCAAATAGACACACACACACACACACACACACACCCCTGCTTCTTAAATTCTCAAGACTTCTTTCAAAATTGAAATAAGAAAGAATATCTTTTCTAAGTAAAACTTTACATATTTTTTATTAATGAATCTTTCACTAGTCATTATTGATGCATTTTCATTTTTCATCAGCATTCTTAAATATATAAGGCAACTCTAAAATTAAAAATGCCAAGAGCAGAGTTATTTCTTGTTATTTATACGTACAATTAAAATATAATTTGTCATGAAAAATGTTCTTGACTCAATTTTGAATGTGTTATTTGTCTGAAGTGCTAGATTTTTGGATTGTCTTGGAAAGTTTTTTAAAAGACAGTTTGTTTATTTTTTAATTAGAAAGAACTATTAAAAATGAACAACTTGACTCATTATTATTTAGAATTCTTCAAGAGAAATATATGGAACTTGTATATTAAGCAGATTGGCTAAAAGTCTAAGAGTCTGATGTTTTTAGCTAACAAGATTTAAACGGCCCAAAGGTTAATTTCAAATTAAACAGTATCTCCTTAAACAAAGTAGAGCCACATAGGTGAGCTATGTAGCCTAAAAAAAAAAAAAAAAAATGTATCTAAAACCAATCATTTAACTACAAGATGGTAAATGTCATCCTCTAGACTGAATTAAAGAATGCCCGACCCAGATCATTTAATTTTCTACAAAACTGCCAGCACAGCAGTTGTTAAGTCCCATGAGGAAAAAGTATGTGTGGGCTCAAAGTTTGGACTTAAATTAAGTGCCTGATAAGAATGGTTTGCTAGAATCATTTGTTAATTAAAATTATTTTATTATTTATCTAAAATAGCTTTGGGCAGTTACATAAAGCAAAGTTTATGTTCATTTTTCTCTTTTCAAAATAGGAGAATGTTTTGCTTCGTGTACTTTGTGTCTCTACGTTAGGATATTGGGGTTATATAAATTAATTGTATCTCTGCAGTGCTGACACGAATAGACTCTTTAGGAATAACATGTTGAAGGAGGGATAGGTTTTTTCTTTTACCACCCACATTATGTTATGAGTAGCACAGGGTATTTAAATGCTTTGGCACAGAACATGAATAAAGAGCTGATCTTGAAAATACCATTATCACTATTTATTTTGAAATTGACACTCTGCTCTATTTTAAGGCTTACACCCAGTTTTATCTGTGTATTGCAGATAATCCAACACACACATTAGAAACAGCTTCAAATATCTTTCTTTCTTCACCCCATCCATGGGTCTCTCCATTTAATTTTTGGAGGAAAAAAAAAAGGTGAAGAAAACATGGTTCCAGAGAAAGACATCAACTGAGGAATTTTGTTTGTTATGATTGGACAGCTGCTGTTGGCCTAGTAAGGATCATTTTATGTTTTATTTTGATTGAAGAGATATCACTTTGCCAACCATAATTTTTACAATTCAGCTTTTCAGTTGAAATGAGATGACCTTTAGATTTTCTTTTCCTATTTTTTTTTCCACCAGATGGTTATTTCCTACAAGTATCCTTGTCTGGCTATTACCTTAAAAGTGACTAATTTGATGTTGTATTGAATAGATTCGTCTTTTTATTCTGCTTTGGCTGAAACCAGGTATTGGTTAAATATATTTAATCTAGTAGTATTAAAAAGCCCCATGGGGATTCTGTAAGAAGGAATCTGGCCCTCAGTCTTGGAGAGGAAGCTATTGATGTCCTTATTTGACAAAGATTTTACTTCTGAATTAAGGAGCTACTTCAAAAATATATTCTACAAACTGTTGAACATGAAGCAGGGCTATTGACTGACCTCAGACTTTGGTTTGGGGCTACTGTCGCCTAGGGGAAGGGCAGGCATCTCTGGGTTCCCCATGCCTGGCCCATTATAAAACTCCTCATGTTTGGACTTAAATTGAAATACTTTTCCTTTCACTTGCCTCTGAAATGGTTGACGTCTTTGGAGAGTCACTATCAAATATTTAGATACTATGAAATGGGTTTGTTGTGGATTGAATATTATTGTCCCCCCTCAAATTGATATGTGGAAGTCCCAACCCCCAAAGTGATGGTGTTAGGAGGTGAAGCCTTCAGGAGGTGATTGGATCATGAGGATGGAGTTCATGTGAAGGATCAGTGTCCTTATAAAGGAGACCACAGAGAGCTCCTTGGCCCTTCTGCCAAGTGAGAACATGGGAAGAAGTTGGCCAGCCATCTGTGAACCCAGGAAGCTGGCATACCCCAGACGTGGAACCTTCCATGGCACCTTTATCTTGGTCTTCAGAACTTAATCTCCAGCCTCCAGAACTGTGAAAAAGAAATTTCTATTATGGATGAGCTATCTGATCTGTGGCATTTTTTTTATAGCAGCTTTAATGGATTGACACAGTTCGTACAGTGAACTGAGTTGTATAGCTGAGTTATCTCAATACACCTAATCAAGCTTAAAACAAAAGTTTCTGACTTCGAGAAAGAACTCATAACCCCATCGAGATGCATGTCTTTCCTGGGTAACAGTCTGAAGTCATGGGGATTCCATTTTTATTAACCATATGCTCTTAATTCCTGGAGTGCTAGAGGACATATGTGGTATCTTATGCAGAACTATTTTGGGATGAGGTCTGGTATAATAAATAGAAATAGCACAAGTGAATTTTACCAATGACACACCAACATCTTTGCAAAATGAATATTTGTGTTTAGAGTAGAGGAAAGTGAAAATGGAGCCTCCATTTATTGGCAGAGTTTCTAAAAAAGGGAAGGGCTGAGTTTTAAAAGTCAATAGGTCGCTCTTCCAGAACTACTTATTTCAGAGGCTCCAGGTTCATTCCATGAAATAAAATGCTGCAATAGTTTCTCTCAGGATAATAAAGTGTTTCTTAAGGAGGTAATTAGTCTCCTGTAACTAGGTAAATTCTAAAACACCTAGTTTTATACAGTTGGGAGATTACAGTTCATTAGTTTTAGTTCAGTTCAGTCGCTCAGTTGTGTCCGACTCTTTGCGACCCCATGAATCGCAGCATGCCAGGCCTCCCTGTCCATCACCAACTCCCCGAGTTCACCCAAACTCATGTCCATCGAGTCGGTGATGCCATCCAGCCATCTCATCCTCTGAGGTCCTCTTCTCCTCCTGCCCTCAATCTCTCCCAGCATCAGAGTATTTTCCAAAGAGCCAACTCTTCGCATGAGGTGGCCACATATATTGGAGTTTCAGCTTTAGCATCAGTCCTTCCAAAGAACACCCAGGACTGATCTCCTTTAGAATGGACTGGTTGGATCTCTTTGCAGTCCAAGGGACTCTCAAGAGTCTTCTCCAACACCACAGTTCAAAAGCGCCCAATTTTCTTCACAGATCAATTCTTTGGTGCTCAGCTTTCTTCACAGTCCAACTCTCACATCCATACATGACCACTGGAAAAACCATAGCTTTGACTAGACGGACCTTTGTTGACAAAGCAATGTCCCTGCTTTTGAATATACTATATAGGTTGGTCATAACTTTCCTTCTAAGGAGTAAGTGTCTTTTAATTTCATGGCTGCAGTCATCATCTGCAGTGATTTTGGAGCCCCTCAAAATAAAGTCTGCCACTGTTTCCCCATCTATTTCCCATGAAGTTATGGACCAGATGCCATGATCTTAGTTTTCTGAATGTTGAGCTTTAAGCCAACTTTTTCACTCTCCTCTTTCACTTTCATCAACAGGCTTTTTAATTCCTCTTCACTTTCTGCCATTAGTTTATATACTTTTAATTTGGATGGATGAAGAAAGTGTTTCATTTAATTATATGTATGCTAACATGGAGTTCCAAAAAGTGGAATAAATTCTATCCAGCTACCACCCCCACCATACACATTTCCATAATACTTGTGAACTCAATCCTGATTCTTGTGGTTTTTCTCTATTCACCCCTGCATATATGTTCCCATTACATTACATTTTAACTATTTTTGCATTTCTATTTCCCCCACTAGAATATGTTATTTCTTTATTTATTTTTTAGCCTAGTTTGCAGAGTGAAGAGGGGGGCTCTGGAGCCAGACTATGTGGGTTCAAATCTCAGCTTCTTAAGGGATAGTCTTTGTGAGCTTGAATGAGTGACTTGATTTCTGTGACCCAGGGCCCAGTTCTATAAAATTTGAAAGATGATAAACCCAATTCATAGACTTGTCATGAGGATTAAATGAGTAAATTTATGAAAGTAAGCCAGTGCCCAGGACATTGTAAGTGCTAAATAAATATTAGCTGTTCCTGACACATAGCACTCATTCAACAAAGGTTAATCGAGTGAATAATTATTAGAAATGTTTGAAAAAGGCATGTCTTACTATTGAGGTGATCCAAACTCTTTATAGGAGTAGATGATTATGGGGATGAGAAGGTTCATTTACAGATGTTTTAAAGTCGTGACTCTTTTCTTATTTAATAGTGGGAGTCACTGTTTTTACATATGACACAAAAATACTCTCTTGGGTGGTCAGTTGGGTTCTTCTTTTGGCATGACCTATAAAGATACAACTGAGCAACTGAACTGAACTGATACTAGACAGCTATAACAACAAAACAAATAACCCAATTTAAAAATGGGCAGAAGATGTAAACAAACATTTCTCCAAAGAAGACATACAGATGGCCAAGAGGCACATGAAGAGGTGTTCAACACTACTAATTATTAGAGAAATACAAATCAAAACTACAATGAGTTATCACTGCACACTGGTCAGGATGGCCATCATCAGAACTTTACAAACAGTAGATGCTGGAGAGGGTGTAGAGAAAAGGGAACCTTCCTACACTATTGGTGTAAATGTAAATGGGTACAGCCACTATGGAGGACAGTATGGTGGTTCCTTAAAAAAACTAAAAAGAGAGCTACCATATTATCCATATTATCCAACAGTTCTACTCCTGGACATATATCTGGAAAAAAACAAGATTCAAAAATATACATGCATCCCAATGTCAGTTGAACACTGTTTACAATAGCTAAGACATGGAAGCAAACTAAATGTCCATCAACAGATAAATGGATAAAGAAGTTGTGGTTTATGTATACAATAGAATATTTCTCAGCCATAAAAAAGAATGTAATAATGCCATTTGCAGCAACATGGCTGGACCTAGAGACTGTCATACTAAGTGAAGTCAGACAGAGAAAGACCGTATCATATAATATCATTCATGTTTGGTGGTTTAGTTGCTAAGTCGTGTCCAGTTCTTTGCAACCCCAGAGACTGTAGCCTACCAGGCTCTTATGTCCATGGGATTTTCCAGGCAAGAATACTGGAGTGGATTGCCATTTCTTTCTCCAGAGGATTTTCCCAAACCAGTGATTGAACCCAAGTCCTGCATTGCAGAGAGATTCCTTACCACTTAGCTGCCAGGGAAGCCCCAACATCACTCATATGTGGTATCTAAAAAATGATACAGATGAACTTAATTACAAAACAGAAAGAGTCACAGATATAAAACAAAAAAAACCTAGGGGGAAGTGAAGAGAAGGGATAAATTAAGAATTTGGGATTAGCAGATAGAAACCACTATATATAAAATAGATAATTAGTAAGAACCTCTTGTATAGCATAAGGAACTACTCAATACTCTGTAATAATATATATGGGAATAGAATGTAAAAAAGAGTGGATATACTTATATGCATAACATTCAATCTTCTGTAACCTGTAACAGAATATTGCAAATCAAATATACACCAATAAATATTAATTAAAAGAGATACTAGATCCTGTTCAAGAGCTAGGGTATCATCATTGTTAATTAACTGGCCTTATTGTAATACTGTGCCAAACTCACCAGCAGAGCTCATAAGTTTATCTTCTGCTGTGTAATTATTATACCCATAGTTGGGCCAAGTATGTTCAGTTTGGTTCTGGATTTCAGATGCATCAGATTCCTTTTATAATGAAATGCTATTAGTGATAGAAGAAGCTATTCCTAGATTTGACTCGAGAGAAGACAATTAATCTCACAGATAATGAAGAATGTGCACAGGAGATTGACAAAGAAAAATTAGCATGTGTATTAACTTGGATCATGTTTATACTTTGTTGTCAACTGTCATCATTTGTTCAAAATAAAATCTCCTACATTTGACTCACAGAGCCTGGCAGAGAATAAGCTATTTAAATTTCTCTAATTATGTTTAAACTTTGGTCTCTAATAATTCACCACAGGAATCTATTTTCCGGTCAGAGTTTTACAAACTGATTCTTAACAGTCATCATGGATCTTAAATGATCATCTTCGTGACTGAATGAATGGAAGGTCTTCATTTTTTTGTCTTAGTTCCTGATTCTTCAAGAAATTGTGTGTGTTTTGAGAATGAGTGAGGTTCCATCTAGAGGTAAATTAACATGGGCTACAATGTGTTGTGTTTTTTTTTTTAACTTAAAAAATCTATAAAGGTAGTAGGTACCTGCTAAACCAAATCAAACATTTCAAAGGTTATAAAGTGAAAAAGGAAGAGTCTTTCCTCATTCTAACTTTACAGAAATTTTTATTACTAGCATTTGCAATCTCTTTTTGTGCTCATATTAATACATATTAACACAGGTACACAGAAATAGGGTGCTTTTAAAAAACAAATTAGGTCTCTTGCATATCGTTCTGAATTCTGCCCTTTTCACTTCACTATATTCATAGCATCTTTCCAAGTCAGCAGGTAAAGATTTGCATATTCTTTTTAATATTCACCTAGAATTTTATTAGTTTTATCAGTTTATTTTTTCTCCATTTTATCAGTTTCCTCTGATTTATTTAACCATCCTGTATTTTGTTGAAAATTTAAATTATCTCTAATTTTTCACAATTACAATGTTATGGTAAGCCTTTCTATATCTTTTTACTTATTTCTAGGATTGTATTTCTCAAAGAGGGTAGTAGATTGCTAGCTCGTAATTTTCGTGTTTTGGAAATATTAACAGTGTTTTCTCTCTCCCCTCCTCCTGCTCCTGCCATATTCAGGCAACTAGGGCCTTCGATGTTCATTGTCACAGAGGATGGACGTTCTAAATCTGAAATGAGAAGGGGAAGATGTCTTCAAGGGCTTCGGTTTCCAAAAGCCCAAATCCTTAGGGGAATGAAGAAAACGGGCAAAGACAAAATGTGTGGGAGACACATCATAAAAGACCGCAGAACTTCTGTTTTAGGTTAGAGAAAGTTTCTCTGGCCCCGTGGAGAGGAGGAGGGGGATGGAGGGAAAGCAGAGGCATTTGTAGGTCCTAGCAGCAGGCCAGGGCCTAAATTTCCCAGCTTATAATCTCAGTGAGGAACCAGCCCCCGGGCATGAAGGCAGCAGGGGCCTGGAGGAAAAAAATGCTGCCTGTGAAAAAGCAGATCTGCCCAGAAACGACCTTGTCAGGATTCCCTGGCTCTAGCCCAGTAGAGGAGCAGTAGAATTATTTCCAGGCCCTCAAGCAGGGCAGGAAAGGAGCAGAGAAAACTGCTGGACATCAAGGGACCTTGCCACCAGGAACAAGGGACATTCATCAGTGACCTGTTTGGGATAAGAGCTGAGGACCGGGTGAGCCAATGACTTCCTTGGAAGACGCTGGTGTGAAAATGACTTCACAGATCACGTACCTCTCCTTCTCCTCCCCAACATCTTGACATGACATCAAGACTTAGAAATGCTTGAGGGGAAAAAGGGGAGCCCTGGGTTGCTTAGAATTACATTTCTGTGATTCAGCAAAATTTTGGTTACTGAGTTTCTTATCTATTCTATAGGATTTGTGCATTGAAAATGTGTTACAGCCACTACAATTTTTTCCTCCCACCTCCCACCCCCCAAAAGAGGTGATTCTAATTGACACTCCCACCGATAATATTTGAGGGCCTGTTTCTTGTATTCTTGTCAACACCTGACGCCATGGCTCTTTGGAATTTTTGTTAATTTACTAGGCAAAAAAATATAATCTCATTGTTTTAATTTGTGTTCTCCTGGGCATCGGTGAGCATGTTTTTATGTTTATTGATTATATTTCTTCCTTTGTGAAGTGCTAGTGTAGTTTATTTTATTCTTTTATTTTGTTCAACCATGTATTTTATCTTCTATTTAAAGACTATCTACTGGCTGCTAAGTCGCTTCAGTAGGGTCCGACTCTGTGTGATCCCATAGACGGCAGCCCACCAGGCTCCCCCGTCCCTGGAATTCTCCAAGCAAGAACACTGGAGTGGGTTGCCATTTCCTTCTCCAATGCATGAGAGTGAAAAGTGAAAGTGAAGTCGCTCAGTCGTGTCCGACACTTAGCGACCCCACGGACTTCAGCCTACCAGGCTCTTCCGTCCATGGGATTTTCCACAAAAGAGTATTGGAGTGGGGTGCTATTGCCTTCTCCAATCTACTGGCTAATGACACTTAAAGCAACATTTAGTCTTTGGACATTACCCCTCAACCCCAAGAGAATATATCATGTTCTCCAAAGATGTTTACTGTTCCACCATAGAATCACTCTTTTTTAGCAACTCCTATCTCATTAATCTTGATTGTTTTAATATCTCATGATTTTCATACAGAACGAAATTAGCTAAAGAGGGTGTGGAAGGGACACTGAGAAGTGATTTCAGTTATTTCGCAATTTTGTGTGTGTGTCATTAATGAAAAATAATGTAAACATACATCATTGATTTCCTAAATCAAAACAGTGAGGATGATAAAGGACTATGGCAATTTGCTAAATAATCTTTCTTTAATGTCCTTTTTTGTGGATTTAAATTTGATTTCAAAACTCATTTACTCGTGTTCCTTATTTTTTTTTTTTAATTTTTATTGGCGTGTAGTTGATTGACAATGCTGTGTTAGTTTCAGCTGTACAGCAAAGTGCATCAATTATACATATGTATATATATAGTCCTTTTTAAAGATTCTTTTTTGTTATATTCTTTAAATTCTTCTCCAAAGTTTTCCTTTTCCCCCATGTTCTGATAAATCTCTGCTTGATATTTTGGTGATGCTTTTAAAGTTTAATATGCAGCATTGGCCAAATCCTGGTTCTCTCGAATTACGTATGGTGATGGGGTAACCCTTAGAAACCGTTGATTTTAAAAGTGTGTGTGTATGTGTGTGTGTTAGTCACTCAGTTGTGTCTGACTCTCTGCAACCCCATTGACTGTAGCCTGCCAGGCTCCTCTGTCCATGGGATTCTCCAGGCAAGAATATTGGAGTGGGTTGCCATTCCCTTCTCCAGTGATCTTCCCAACCTAGGTCTCCTGCATTGCAGGCAGATTCTTTACTGTCTGAGCCAGCAAGAAAGCCCCTGATTTTAAAGGTAGAGGAACTGATATATAGAGGATGCCGGTGGGAGTCAGAAGCTCCTCCAGCCTGGCTGGCTCATTCTCCCTTTGCTTCTGTCCAATACTCAACATATGCTCTATTTCTTAGCTCTCTTTCTGCTTAATAGGCTCTGAGAATTAGACAGTTTGAAGAGCTGCTAGCTGTTCAAACAGAGGCCAGGTTGTTAGTCTTTACCATCTGAAAGCGGCTTTGATGGTTTGTGTAAAATGAACTCTCGGACACCCACCGCACCGTTGGCATCCCAGGAGCAGTCTCAGCAGAGATCAAAGGCGGCCCATTGCGTGGAGGCCGTTCCCTGAGGACAGTGTTGAAGCTTCCTGGCAGGCTCTGTTTGCTGGCTTCTCAGTGCTGCTACCTGTGCCCTGAGTGCTGGAGAACACCACTACCTGTCTGGGGTCCACGGTGGATTAAAGAGGGCTTTCAGTGTTCAAACCCATTCTCTGGCAACTGGAATTCCAAGTGAACTTAGAAACTATAACTGACTCTATTAATTTTAAAATACAACGAGAATGCCGCTGCTTTTCTTTCTCCAACACTATCCCTTTGTCTCTTCTTGGTTGAAGCTGTTTCTCAGGCTGTCACTTGCTGTGGCTGAAATGATCTAAATCTTATGCAGCGGGCCCCCAGATATGTGGCCAGGAACCAAGCATTCTCTGGTTATCAGAACTTATGGAGAGCCAAACTCTCCACTGGACATTCAGTAGGAGTCTTGAGGACACAGATTCATTGTCCTCAAACCACTTTTATATCTCTTGCCAGCAAGATTCCACCATCTTACCTAAATAAATGCCTGGCATTTGTCATGAAAAAAAAACACAAAAACCCTTTTTAAAAAAAATTGAACTGCCTGTCCCTATATAGGTATACACTGGATCCCAAGTACTTTCTAAAAGTGCTTTCTAAAATTTTGGAAAATATCCAATTTAAAGTAAGAATTATTAGACATTATCCTGATCATTCTTAAGTTAGATGGCAGGGAACCTGGAAGGTTCTAACGAGGCAGGTTTCCCACTTGATAACTTGGTTTATCATTTTCTAGACGATGAGATGGTTGGATGGCATCACCAACTTAATGGACATGAGTATGAGCAAACTCACACACGAGTTTAGTGTCTGTGTTAGTGAAGGACAGGAAGCCCGGCATGCTGCAGTCCATGAGGTTGCAAAGAGTCAGACACAACTTAGCAACTGAACAACAAGAGGAAATAAAAGACTCTTTGGGGGACAGCAGACAACAGCATCCTCCTGTTGAAAATTTGTTTCCCTCATGTAAGTCCAGGTTCTTTTCTGCAGGCTTGAAAGCCAAGAAACATGACTCAAAAACTAATTGCATGGACCCCCACAGTAAATCTTCAGACATAACAAAGTCTGTCTTAAACTATCAGGTTTTTATCAGTCCAAGGACAGGAGCTAGATAAGCAGAGGGAAATCTAAAGATAAAGTAACTCTCTCAAGTCAAGGCTGTGGGAGGGAATTTTTTAGAATGACAACTCAGGGTAGCGTGGATTTGGGAAGGAAGACCTCTCCTTCATGTGGCTATTGTGATATTCTTGTGGGAAAACAAAAACAGAGCACACTGTGTCTACCATGGCATATTTAACATAGACACGTAAGAGCTTCAAAGTGCAGTGGAATTGTCTGAGGAAATACACCCTGCAGGTGTGGTGTAAGAGCAGCCTAACTGTGTTACTGGAAATGAATGTAGGAAAACACGGAGTTGGGGTTTTGGCTCTGCACACATCTGCTAGTGCTGAATTCAGGGGCAGAAAGGGAGAAGCCAGCTGCATTCTGAAACTGGCAGGCCAAACTTCCCTGGTGGTCTAGTGGTTAAGACTCTTCCCCTGCAGGGGGCATGGGTTCAATTCATGCTTGGGGAACTAAGATCCCTCATGCCACATGGTGTGGCTAACATTTTTTTTTTTTTAATTAAAAAATAAAACTGGCAGGCAGGATTCCTTGTTAGGACATGAGAGAGGCTGGGGCAGGTCAGGATGGATGTGTTAGGAAGGTGCCTCAGCTAGTTGGACCATCCTGTGGTTTGCTGTTTCTTCTACTCACTAGACATGCTTGATTCTTCCAAGTCTTTTCACCTGTGTTACGTTACCTGATGCTCATAATCCTGGAAGATTATGCGATCCTATAGAGTAACGGTGCTGTCCTCAGCTAAAGGTGGCAAAAGTGAAACTCAGAAAAGTAAAAGGATTTGCTGATTCACACTGAGACTAGGAGGGCAGAGCCAAACCTGAATTTCAAGCCTGAAGCCAAGTCCAAAATTCCTTCTGCAACCCATCTCCCCATATGTGTAGTCGAGCTCTGCCAGTCCACTGACTTGCAAGCTTCATTTGACTTCACTTACTTGAGAAGCAAAATAAAACAACTCCTACCCTAAAAAAACCCAAACTTAAGAAATTTTTTATTACTGCACAAGTATGTTGTTGTTCAGTCTTAGTCCAGCTCTTTGCGACCCCATGGACTGCAGCACTCAAGGCTTCCCTGTCCTTCACCATCTCCAGGAGTTTGCTCACAGTTGTGCCAGTTAAATCAGTGATGCCATCCAACCATCTCATCCTCTGTCGCCCCCTTCTCCTCTTGCCCTCAACATATACTACACAAGTATATGCTGTGATATTAAGAAAAACAGAAATTATAAATAAGAAAACAAAATAACCACCACCCATAATTCTGCCACATAACTTTTTGTATTGTAGAGACTATCCTGCTGCTTTGATTGTGGAAATGTACACATTTAGGCAGAATTTACCTTTATATATATATAAACAAAAAATGAGATCATTTGGTATAGAATAGGATTATTTTGTTTAATTTGCCAACACATTGAGATAGTCTATCAAAGTCAATATTACAGGCACTTTTGCAAAACGTGGACTTCCCAGGTGGTGCCGGTGGTAAAGAACCCATCTGACAATGCAGGTTAGATGTGAGAGACCTGGGTTCGATTCCTGGGTTGGGGAGATCCCCTGCAGGAGGGCATGGCAACCCACTCCAGCGTTCTTGCCTGGAGACTCCCACGGACAGAGGAGCCTGGTGGGCTACAGTCCATGGGATCCTGCGATTGGACAGGACTGAAGCGACTGGACATGCAGGCATACATTGCAACAGAGACTATTCCATGGCTGCCTACTTCTCCATCCTATAGGCACACAGATAGATTTTGTTTTACCCTCATGTATCTTCAAGTTTTCTATACCATAAACAATGCTGCAGTGACTATGCTAGTGATTAAATTTTGTACACATCCTTTTTATTTCCTTAGGATTGATTTCTAGAATTGGAATCACCAAGTCAAAGAGCATGTATGCTTTCATAATTCCCACCAGGAAGCAATGTGTGCGAGGGTTTATTTCTCCACCCGTCAACAGCACTAGATTTTAAAATTAAAAATAAGCTTCCAGATACTTCATATAGTTGTAGACAAGTAGGTCCCCAGAATATTAGAAAGGAAACTCCTCCCCTCCTTATGAAGCATACCATTTATAAGCAAGATAAGCCCAACACATTCTTTTTCCATTTTCCTAACCTCAGAAGATCAGCTACTGTATCAAAACAAGATCCACAAGAGGGAGTATTAAGGAAGATTGTACTCAAGCCACAGTTCAAAGGCTCTAAGGAAACACAACCAAGCGAAAGTCTAATTCATCAGTGGCCCATAGCCATCTACCTTCTCCTGTAATCCCTTCATTTTTTACAGGTTAAGTAGGGTTAAGCCAGGTCAACACTTGGATAAAGGTTCTCTAAAGAAATCCTAAGTGAAGTCGCTCAGTCGTGTCCGACTCTGCAACCCCGTGGACTCTAGCCCACCAGGCTTCTCCGTCCATGGGATTTTCCAGGCAAGCATACTGGAGTGGGTTGCCATTTCACATAAAGTGGTGTTCTTGGTGGTGTAAATGTCAATCCTGTGCAAACAACCTGGTGAACTTTCCAAAATACCTATTTTGCAGTGGAAAATATATTCTGGAATATTGCTGATGAAGAGAGAGTAGAAATTAACTGGGCATGAGCTCCGTTCAGTGTGTTAGATTTCTTGGAAAGCTTGTGAAGCAATTGGTAGGGCTGCACCAGATGGCCTGGGTGGTGGATTAACTGCCAGAGTTCCTAATCCAAAGGTAAGACCACCCATTTTTACTGTGACAAGATGGTTCAGGAAAGTTCTAGAGACTTCCAACTGAGATGAGCCCTTTCAGATTGTCAACGAGAGCAAAAGGAAGAGCTGATGTACTTATCTAAGTACTTTAAGGCAAAAAAAAAAAACCTAGAAAAAGAGACAGTTTTAGCATGGATTTGAAATCTTCAGTGGACTCTGTTCAAAAACTCCATCAACCTCATTAGAATTGACTCAAATGTAGTCTTAAACTGGAGCCTATTATACAGAGTGAAGTAAGCCAGAAAGAAAAACACCAATACAGTATACTAATGCATATATATGGAATTTAGAAAGATGGTAATGATAACCCTATACGCGAGACAGCAAAAGAGACACAGATGTATAGAACAGTCTTTTGGACTCTGTGGGAGAAGGCGAGGGTGGGATGATTCGAGAGAATGGCATTGAAACATGTATATTATTATATGTGAAACAGATCGCCAGTCCAGGTTCAATGCACGAGACAGGGTGCTCGGGGCTGGTCCACTGGGATGACCCAGAGGGATGGGATGGGGAGGGAGGTGGGAGGGGGGTTCAGGATGGGGAACACATGTACACCAAGGGCTGATTCATGTCAGTGTATGGCCAAAACCACTACAACACTGTACAGTAATTAGCCTCCAATTAAAATAAATAAATTTAAAAAATAAAAATGAACTGCAGCATTAAAAAAGAAAACCAAAAAAACCTCCATCAATTATTATCCATAATTTTTTCCTGCACCCTTCAGTCTTATGTAGAGAAATGAAAAGTGAAGGGGCAGTGGGGAAAACCTGCAAGGAAGCAACCTTTGGAGGGCTGTTTAGAGATCTGAGGCAGGACATGTGGCACAGCACTGTTATGTTATGAAAATCCAATTTGCAATCCCAGCTTTGTGGATAAGACCTGTGATTCCCCAAAGCACTATGAATTGAATCCAAAGCAAATTCTTAAAAAACCCACTTCTAGAATTGGGTAACACCATAAGTTAAGATTTTCTAATAGTTTTCTTTCTTCAGTGGCAAAGTTTCAGGTGCTCTCAACAAGAGTAGATGAATTATAGCAGTTTGTTGATAAAGGATGGGTTCAAAAAATACTTGAAAACAAACACAGCAAATGAGTGGAGAGCCAGTACATACAGAAAGAGGTTGTCTTTTAACTTATAAAGACCACTATTATTCACTTAATGATTCTAATGACTTCACACAGACTAAAACTTCTGGGATGAATTAATAATCAAAGCAGGTAAAATCAATGTATATACTATATAAAGTGAAAAAGTGAAAGTGTTAGTTGCTCACTCATGTCCAATTCTTTATGACTGCACAGACTCTAGCCTGCTTCTGTCCATGGAATTCTCTGGGCAAGAATACTGGAATAGGAGCCATTCCCTTCTCCAGGCAATCTTCCCCACCAGGGATCAAACCCACGTCTCCTGCATTGGTAGGCGGATTCTTTACCATTGAGGAACCAGGAAGCCCCCATATATTATATATGGTATTTTTAAATATGGGAGAGTACTTTATGGCACTTAATTTAGTGCATAGTACATAAGATTGTTTAATAAGTTTCCACTGAATTAATAAATGAATGAATGACATGTACAAAAAATTCTTGACCTTAGAAACCATGGATTAACAATGGAATATTAAAAATGCATACTGAGCTTCCAATAGACAAAAGAAATGTTTTAAAGAAGGGGCTTTTGCAATAAATGCTGGAGAGGGTGTGGAGAAAAGGGAACCCTCTTACACTGTTGGTGGGAATGCAAACTAGTACAGCCACTATGGAGAACAGTGTAGCGATTCCTTAAAAACTGCAAATTGAATTGCCTTATGACCCAGCAATCCCACTGCTGGGCATAAACACCAAGGAAACCAGAATTGAAAGAGAGATGTGTACACCAATGTTGATGGCAGCACTGTTTATAATAGCCAGGACATGGAAGCAACCTAGATGTCCATCAGCAGACGAATGGATAAGAAAGCTGTGGTACATATACACAATGGAGTATTCAGTTCAGTTCAGTTCAGTTCAGTTCAGTTCAGTTCAGTCGCTCAGTCATGTCTGACTCTTTGCGACCCCATGAATCACAGCACGCCAGGCCTCCCTGTACATCACCATCTCCTGGAGTTCACTCAGACTCACGTCCATCAAGTCCGTGATGCCATCCAGCCATCTCATCCTGGGTCGTCCCCTTCTCCTCCTGCCCCCAATCCCTCCCAGCATCAGAGTATTTTCCAACAAGTCAACTCTTCGCATGAGGTGGCCAAAGTACTGGAGCTTCAGCTTTAGCATCATTCCTTCCAAAGAAATCCCAAGGTTGATCTCCTTCAGAATGGACTGGTTGGATCTCCTTGCAGTCCAAGGGACCCTCAAGAGTCTTCTCCAACACCACAGTTCAAAAGCATCAATTCTTCGGCACTCAGCCTTCTTCACAGTCCAACTCTCACATCCACACATGACCACAGGAAATACCATAGCCTTGACTAGACGGACCTTAGTTGGCAAAGCAATGTCTCTGCTTTTGAATATACTATATAGGTTGGCCATAACTTGTCTTCCAAGGAGTAAGCGTCTTTTAATTTCATGGCTGTAGTCACCATCTGCAGTGATTTTGGAGACCCCCAAAATAAAGTCTGACACCATTTCCACTGTTTCCCCATCTATTTGCCATGAAATGATGGGACAGATGCCATGATCTTCGTTTTCTGAATGTTGAGCTTTAAGCCAACTTTTTCGCTCTCCTCTTTCACTTTCATCAAGAAGCTTTTTAGTTCTTCTTCACTTTCTGCCATAAGGGTGGTGTCATCTGCGTATCTGAGGTTATTGATATTTCTCCCAGCAATCTTGATTCCAGCTTGTGTTTCTTCCAGTCCAGCCTTTCTCATGATGTACTCTGCATATAAGTTAAATAAGCAAGGTGACAATATACAGCTTTGACACACTCCTTTTCCTATTTGGAACCAGTCTGTTCTTCCATGTCCAGTTCTAACTGTTGCTTCCTGACCTGCATACAGATTTCTCAAGAGGCAGGTCAGCTGGTCTGGTATTCCCATCTCTTTCAGAATTTTCCACAGTTGATTGTGATCCACACAGTCAAAGGCTTACTCAGCCATTAAAAAGAATACATTTGAATCCGTTCTAATGAGGTAGATGAAACTGGAGCCAATTATACAGAGTGAAGTAAGCCAGAAAGAAAAACACTAATACTGTATACTAACACATATATATGGAATTTAGAAAGATGGTAGTGATAACCCTGTATGCGAGACAGTAAAAGAGACACAGATGTATAGAACAGACTTTTGGACTCTGTGGGAGAGGGAAAGGGTGGGATGATTTGGGAGAATGGCATTGAAACAGGTATACTATCATGTAAGAAACAAATCGCCAGTCTAGTTTCGATACAGGATACAGGATGCTTGGGGCTGGTGCACTGGGATGACCCAGAGAGATGATATGGGGAGGGAGGTGGGAGGGGGGTTCAGGACTGGGAACTCATGTACACCCGTGGTGGATTCATGTCAATGTATGGCAAGACCAATACAGTATTGTAAAGTAAAATAAAAATAAAGAGAGAAAGAAAGAAAAAAAGAAAAGAAAAAAGAAGGGGCTTTTGGGAAAAAAGTGCTATTAGCGCATTCATTTGTCCCTTCAGCATCCCTTGAACATCTACTATGTGTCACATACTATTAAATACAGGTGCCGACTAAAAACTGGCACTTGCCATCTGCCTCTACAAGGATCAGGTCACTAGCCATTGTAGTTGCTAACTTTCTACATACTCTGAAAGGGGTTCAATATGGAGATCAGGAATGAGGCATTCAGTGCTCTGGGAAAAACTGGCAGAAGAGGCCTTCCGATAAATCTTTTCAGATCTTATGAGCTCAAGTCTTGCATCTTCTTATATCTAGAAAAGCGCTGAAATCATTATTGGTGCCATATTTACCTCATGACTAGCAGCAAGCCTTGCTAAAACCTGTGTGTGACTGCACATACCCCCTTCATTAAAATTATGTATACCACTGACTTCCCCCTGCCACCTCTTTTGAGTTGGTACCTCAGAACTATCTGAGATGCTGTCTCCAGGGCTATAGTCCTGATTTTGCCCCAAATAAAACTTAACTCACAACTCTCATGTTGTGCTCC